>NW_027445086.1:0-122603 GCF_048569485.1 Anomaloglossus baeobatrachus
TCTTGCAATCCCGAGATAATCGTCTCCATGCTCCAAATCCATTTTAAAGCCATTTTTAAGGCATTTCGCGCATACATGAAATGAACACATTTTTCTCCAAAACTATAACAGATGCAAGCTTGTCCTGTTTGGTGGAGATGATATTTAATAAAATAAGTAGAAATCCACTAAAAGTTTTGTTTGGTTATCTTGCAATCCCGAGATAATCGTCTCCATGCTCCAAATCCATTTTAAAGGCATTTTTAAGGCATTTCGCGCATACATGAAATGAACACATTTTTCTCCAAAACTATAACAGATGCAAGCTTGTCCTGTTTGGTGGAGATGATATTTAATAAAATAAGTAGAAATCCACTAAAAGTTTTGTTTGGTTATCTTGCAATCCCGAGATAATCGTCTCCATGCTCCAAATCCATTTTAAAGCCATTTTTAAGGCATTTCGCGCATACATGAAATGAACACATTTTTCTCCAAAACTATAACAGATGCAAGCTTGTCCTGTTTGGTGGAGATGATATTTAATAAAATAAGTAGAAATCCACTAAAAGTTTTGTTTGGTTATCTTGCAATCCCGAGATAATCGTCTCCATGCTCCAAATCCATTTTAAAGTCATTTTTAAGGCATTTCGCGCATACATGAAATGAACACATTTTTCTCCAAAACTATAACAGATGCAAGCTTGTCCTGTTTGGTGGAGATAATATTTAATAAAATAAGTAGAAATCTACTAAAAGTTTCGTTTGTTTATATTGCCATCCTGAGATAATCGTCTCCATGCTCCAAATCCATTTTAAAGCCATTTCAAAGGCATTTTGCGCATACATGAAATGAACACATTTTTCTCCAAAACTATAACACATGCAAGCTTGTCCTGTTTGGTGGAGATGATATTTAATAAAATAAGTAGAAATCCACTAAAAGTTTTGTTTGGTTATCTTGCAATCCCGAGATAATCGTCTCCATGCTCCAAATCCATTTTAAAGCCATTTTTAAGGCATTTCGCGCATACATGAAATGAACACATTTTTCTCCAAAACTATAACAGATGCAAGCTTGTCCTGTTTGGTGGAGATGATATTTAATAAAATAAGTAGAAATCCACTAAAAGTTTTGTTTGGTTATCTTGCAATCCCGAGATAATCGTCTCCATGCTCCAAATCCATTTTAAAGCCATTTTTAAGGCATTTCGCGCATACATGAAATGAACACATTTTTCTCCAAAACTATAACAGATGCAAGCTTGTCCTGTTTGGTGGAGATGATATTTAATAAAATAAGTAGAAATCCACTAAAAGGTTTGTTTGGTTATCTTGCAATCCCGAGATAATCGTCTCCATGCTCCAAATCCATTTTAAAGCCATTTTTAAGGCATTTCGCGCATACATGAAATGAACACATTTTTCTCCAAAGCTATAACAGATGCAAGCTTGTCCTGTTTGGTGGAGATAATATTTAATAAAATAAGTAGAAATCTACTAAAAGTTTCGTTTGTTTATATTGCCATCCTGAGATAATCGTCTCCATACTCCAAATCCATTTTAAAGTCATTTTTAAGGCATTTCGCGCATACATGAAATGAACACATTTTTCTCCAAAACTATAACAGATGCAAGCTTGTCCTGTTTGGTGGAGATGATATTTAATAAAATAAGTAGAAATCCACTAAAAGTTTTGTTTGGTTATCTTGCAATCCCGAGATAATCGTCTCCATGCTCCAAATCCATTTTAAAGCCATTTTTAAGGCATTTCGCGCATACATGAAATGAACACATTTTTCTCCAAAACTATAACAGATGCAAGCTTGTCCTGTTTGGTGGAGATGATATTTAATAAAATAAGTAGAAATCCACTAAAAGTTTTGTTTGGTTATATTGCAATCCCGAGATAATCGTCTCCATGCTCCAAATCCATTTTAAAGCCATTTTTAAGGCATTTCGCGCATACATGAAATGAACACATTTTTCTCCAAAACTATAACAGATGCAAGCTTGTCCTGTTTGGTGGAGATGATATTTAATAAAATAAGTAGAAATCCACTAAAAGTTTTGTTTGGTTATCTTGCAATCCCGAGATAATCGTCTCCATGCTCCAAATCCATTTTAAAGCCATTTTTAAGGCATTTCGCGCATACATGAAATGAACACATTTTTCTCCAAAACTATAACACATGCAAGCTTGTCCTGTTTGGTGGAGATGATATTTAATAAAATAAGTAGAAATCCACTAAAAGTTTTGTTTGGTTATCTTGCAATCCCGAGATAATCGTCTCCATGCTCCAAATCCATTTTAAAGCCATTTTTAAGGCATTTCGCGCATACATAAAATGAACACATTTTTCTCCAAAACTATAACAGATGCAAGCTTGTCCTGTTTGGTGATGATATTTAATAAAATAAGTAGAAATCCACTAAAAGTTTTGTTTGGTTATCTTGCAATCCCGAGATAATCGTCTCCATGCTCCAAATCCATTTTAAAGCCATTTTTAAGGCATTTCGCGCATACATGAAATGAACACATTTTTCTCCAAAACTATAACAGATGCAAGCTTGTCCTGTTTGGTGGAGATGATATTTAATAAAATAAGTAGAAATTTACTAAAAGTTTTGTTTGGTTATCTTGCAATCCCGAGATAATCGTCTCCATGCTCCAAATCCATTTTAAAGCCATTTTTAAGGCATTTCGCGCATACATGAAATGAACACATTTTTCTCCAAAACTTTAACAGATGCAAGCTTGTCCTGTTTGGTGGAGATGATATTTAATAAAATAAGTAGAAATCCACTAAAAGTTTTGTTTGGTTATCTTGCAATCCCGAGATAATCGTCTCCATGCTCCAAATCCATTTTAAAGCCATTTTTAAGGCATTTCGCGCATACATGAAATGAACACATTTTTCTCCAAAACTATAACAGATGCAAGCTTGTCCTGTTTGGTGGAGATGATATTTAATAAAATAAGTAGAAATCCACTAAAAGTTTTGTTTGGTTATCTTGCAATCCCGAGATAATCGTCTCCATGCTCCAAATCCATTTTAAACCCATTTTTAAGGCATTTCGCGCATACATGAAATGAACACATTTTTCTCCAAAACTATAACAGATGCAAGCTTGTCCTGTTTGGTGGAGATGATATTTAATAAAATAAGTAGAAATCCACTAAAAGTTTTGTTTGGTTATCTTGCAATCCCGAGATAATCGTCTCCATGCTCCAAATCCATTTTAAAGCCATTTTTAAGGCATTTTGCGCATACATGAAATGAACACATTTTTCTCCAAAACTATAACACATGCAAGCTTGTCCTGTTTGGTGGAGATGATATTTAATAAAATAAGTAGAAATCCACTAAAAGTTTTGTTTGGTTATCTTGCAATCCTGAGATAATCGTCTCCATGCTCCAAATCCATTTTAAAGCCATTTTTAAGGCATTTCGCGCATACATGAAATGAACACATTTTTCTCCAAAACTATAACAGATGCAAGCTTGTCCTGTTTGGTGGAGATGATATTTAATAAAATAAGTAGAAATCCACTAAAAGTTTTGTTTGGTTATCTTGCAATCCCGAGATAATCGTCTCCATGCTCCAAATCCATTTTAAAGCCATTTTTAAGGCATTTCGCGCATACATGAAATGAACACATTTTTCTCCAAAACTATAACAGATGCAAGCTTGTCCTGTTTGGTGGAGATGATATTTAATAAAATAAGTAGAAATCCACTAAAAGTTTTGTTTGGTTATCTTGCAATCCCGAGATAATCGTCTCCATGCTCCAAATCCATTTTAAAGCCATTTTTAAGGCATTTCGCGCATACATGAAATGAACACATTTTTCTCCAAAACTATAACAGATGCAAGCTTGTCCTGTTTGGTGGAGATGATATTTAATAAAATAAGTAGAAATCCACTAAAAGTTTTGTTTGGTTATATTGCAATCCCGAGATAATCGTCTCCATGCTCCAAATCCATTTTAAAGCCATTTTTAAGGCATTTCGCGCATACATGAAATGAACACATTTTTCTCCAAAACTATAACAGATGCAAGCTTGTCCTGTTTGGTGGAGATGATATTTCATAAAATAAGTAGAAATCCACTAAAAGTTTTGTTTGGTTACCTTGCAATCCCGAGATAATCGTCTCCATGCTCCAAATCCATTTTAAAGCCATTTTTAAGGCATTTCGCGCATACATGAAATGAACACATTTTTCTCCAAAACTATAACAGATGCAAGCTTGTCCTGTTTGGTGGAGATGATATTTAATAAAATAAGTAGAAATCCACTAAAAGTTTTGTTTGGTTATCTTGCAATCCCGAGATAATCGTCTCCATGCTCCAAATCCATTTTAAAGCCATTTTTAAGGCATTTCGCGCATACATGAAATGAACACATTTTTCTCCAAAACTTTAACAGATACAAGCTTGTCCTGTTTGGTGGAGATGATATTTAATAAAATAAGTAGAAATCCACTAAAAGTTTTGTTTGGTTATCTTGCAATCCAGAGATAATCGTCTCCATGCTCCAAATCCATTTTAAAGCCATTTTTAAGGCATTTCGCGCATACATGAAATGAACACATTTTTCTCCAAAACTATAACAGATGCAAGCTTGTCCTGTTTGGTGGAGATGATATTTAATAAAATAAGTAGAAATCCACTAAAAGTTTTGTTTGGTTATCTTGCAATCCCGAGATAATCGTCTCCATGCTCCAAATCCATTTTAAAGCCATTTTTAAGGCATTTCGCGCATACATGAAATGAACACATTTTTCTCCAAAACTATAACAGATGCAAGCTTGTCCTGTTTGGTGGAGATGATATTTAATAAAATAAGTAGAAATCCACTAAAAGTTTTGTTTGGTTATCTTGCAATCCCGAGATAATCGTCTCCATGCTCCAAATCCATTTTAAAGCCATTTTTAAGGCATTTCGCGCATACATGAAATGAACACATTTTTCTCCAAAACTATAACAGATGCAAGCTTGTCCTGTTTGGTGGAGATAATATTTAATAAAATAAGTAGAAATCTACTAAAAGTTTCGTTTGTTTATATTGCCATCCTGAGATAATCGTCTCCATGCTCCAAATCCATTTTAAAGCCATTTTTAAGGCATTTTGCGCATACATGAAATGAACACTTTTTTCTCCAAAACTATAACAGATGCAAGCTTGTCCTGTTTGGTGGAGATGATATTTAATAAAATAAGTAGAAATCCACTAAAAGTTTTGTTTGGTTATCTTGCAATCCCGAGATAATCGTCTCCATGCTCCAAATCCATTTTAAAGCCATTTTTAAGGCATTTCGCGCATACATGAAATGAACACATTTTTCTCCAAAACTATAACAGATGCAAGCTTGTCCTGTTTGGTGGAGATGATATTTAATAAAATAAGTAGAAATCCACTAAAAGTTTTGTTTGGTTATCTTGCAATCCCGAGATAATCGTCTCCATGCTCCAAATCCATTTTAAAGCCATTTTTAAGGCATTTCGCGCATACATGAAATGAACACATTTTTCTCCAAAACTGTAACAGATGCAAGCTTGTCCTGTTTGGTGGAGATGATATTTAATAAAATAAGTAGAAATCCACTAAAAGTTTTGTTTGGTTATCTTGCAATCCCGAGATAATCGTCTCCATGCTCCAAATCCATTTTAAAGCCATTTTTAAGGCATTTCGCGCATACATGAAATGAACACATTTTTCTCCAAAACTATAACAGATGCAAGCTTGTCCTGTTTGGTGGAGATGATATTTAATAAAATAAGTAGAAATCCACTAAAAGTTTTGTTTGGTTATATTGCAATCCCGAGATAATCGTCTCCATGCTCCAAATCCATTTTAAAGCCATTTTTAAGGCATTTCGCGCATACATGAAATGAACACATTTTTCTCCAAAACTATAACAGATGCAAGCTTGTCCTGTTTGGTGGAGATGATATTTAATAAAATAAGTAGAAATCCACTAAAAGTTTTGTTTGGTTATCTTGCAATCCCGAGATAATCGTCTCCATGCTCCAAATCCATTTTAAAGCCATTTTTAAGGCATTTCGCGCATACATGAAATGAACACATTTTTCTCCAAAACTATAACAGATGCAAGCTTGTCCTGTTTGGTGGAGATGATATTTAATAAAATAAGTAGAAATCCACTAAAAGTTTTGTTTGGTTATCTTGCAATCCCGAGATAATCGTCTCCATGCTCCAAATCCATTTTAAAGCCATTTTTAAGGCATTTCGCGCATACATGAAATGAACACATTTTTCTCCAAAACTATAACAGATGCAAGCTTGTCCTGTTTGGTGGAGATAATATTTAATAAAATAAGTAGAAATCTACTAAACCTTCGTTTGTTTATATTGCCATCCTGAGATAATCGTCTCCATGCTCCAAATCCATTTTAAAGCCATTTTTAAGGCATTTTGCGCATACATGAAATGAACACATTTTTCTCCAAAACTATAACACATGCAAGCTTGTCCTGTTTGGTGGAGATGATATTTAATAAAATAAGTAGAAATCCACTAAAAGTTTTGTTTGGTTATCTTGCAATCCCGAGATAATCGTCTCCATGCTCCAAATCCATTTTAAAGCCATTTTTAAGGCATTTCGCGCATACATGAAATGAACACATTTTTCTCCAAAACTATAACAGATGCAAGCTTGTCCTGTTTGGTGGAGATGATATTTAATAAAATAAGTAGAAATCCACTAAAAGTTTTGTTTGGTTATCTTGCAATCCCGAGATAATCGTCTCCATGCTCCAAATCCATTTTAAAGCCATTTTTAAGGCATTTCGCGCATACATGAAATGAACACATTTTTCTCCAAAACTATAACAGATGCAAGCTTGTCCTGTTTGGTGGAGATGATATTTAATAAAATAAGTAGAAATCCACTAAAAGTTTTGTTTGGTTATCTTGCAATCCCGAGATAATCGTCTCCATGCTCCAAATCCATGTTAAAGCCATTTTTAAGGCATTTCGCGCATACATGAAATGAACACATTTTTCTCCAAAACTATAACAGATGCAAGCTTGTCCTGTTTGGTGGAGATGATATTTAATAAAATAAGTAGAAATCCACTAAAAGTTTTGTTTGGTTATCTTGCAATCCCGAGATAATCGTCTCCATGCTCCAAATCCATTTTAAAGCCATTTTTAAGGCATTTCGCGCATACATGAAATGAACACATTTTTCTCCAAAACTATAACAGATGCAAGCTTGTCCTGTTTGGTGGAGATGATATTTAATAAAATAAGTAGAAATCCACTAAAAGTTTTGTTTGGTTATCTTGCAATCCCGAGATAATCGTCTCCATGCTCCAAATCCATTTTAAAGCCATTTTTAAGGCATTTCGCGCATACATGAAATGAACACATTTTTCTCCAAAACTATAACAGATGCAAGCTTGTCCTGTTTGGTGGAGATGATATTTAATAAAATAAGTAGAAATCCACTAAAAGTTTTGTTTGGTTATCTTGCAATCCCGAGATAATCGTCTCCATGCTCCAAATCCATTTTAAAGCCATTTTTAAGGCATTTCGCGCATACATGAAATGAACACATTTTTCTCCAAAACTATAACAGATGCAAGCTTGTCCTGTTTGGTGGAGATGATATTTAATAAAATAAGTAGAAATCCACAAAAAGTTTTGTTTGGTTATCTTGCAATCCCGAGATAATCGTCTCCATGCTCCAAATCCATTTTAAAGCCATTTTTAAGGCATTTCGCGCATACATGAAATGAACACATTTTTCTCCAAAACTATAACAGATGCAAGCTTGTCCTGTTTGGTGGAGATGATATTTAATAAAATAAGTAGAAATCCACTAAAAGTTTTGTTTGGTTATCTTGCAATCCCGAGATAATCGTCTCCATGCTCCAAATCCATTTTAAAGCCATTTTTAAGGCATTTCGCGCATACATGAAATGAACACATTTTTCTCCAAAACTATAACAGATGCAAGCTTGTCCTGTTTGGTGGAGATAATATTTAATAAAATAAGTAGAAATCTACTAAAAGTTTCGTTTGTTTATATTGCCATCCTGAGATAATCGTCTCCATGCTCCAAATCCATTTTAAAGCCATTTTTAAGGCATTTTGCGCATACATGAAATGAACACTTTTTTCTCCAAAACTATAACAGATGCAAGCTTGTCCTGTTTGGTGGAGATGATATTTAATAAAATAAGTAGAAATCCACTAAAAGTTTTGTTTGGTTATCTTGCAATCCCGAGATAATCGTCTCCATGCTCCAAATCCATTTTAAAGCCATTTTTAAGGCATTTCGCGCATACATGAAATGAACACATTTTTCTCCAAAACTATAACAGATGCAAGCTTGTCCTGTTTGGTGGAGATGATATTTAATAAAATAAGTAGAAATCCACTAAAAGTTTTGTTTGGTTATCTTGCAATCCCGAGATAATCGTCTCCATGCTCCAAATCCATTTTAAAGCCATTTTTAAGGCATTTCGCGCATACATGAAATGAACACATTTTTCTCCAAAACTGTAACAGATGCAAGCTTGTCCTGTTTGGTGGAGATGATATTTAATAAAATAAGTAGAAATCCACTAAAAGTTTTGTTTGGTTATCTTGCAATCCCGAGATAATCGTCTCCATGCTCCAAATCCATTTTAAAGCCATTTTTAAGGCATTTCGCGCATACATGAAATGAACACATTTTTCTCCAAAACTATAACAGATGCAAGCTTGTCCTGTTTGGTGGAGATGATATTTAATAAAATAAGTAGAAATCCACTAAAAGTTTTGTTTGGTTATATTGCAATCCCGAGATAATCGTCTCCATGCTCCAAATCCATTTTAAAGCCATTTTTAAGGCATTTCGCGCATACATGAAATGAACACATTTTTCTCCAAAACTATAACAGATGCAAGCTTGTCCTGTTTGGTGGAGATGATATTTAATAAAATAAGTAGAAATCCACTAAAAGTTTTGTTTGGTTATCTTGCAATCCCGAGATAATCGTCTCCATGCTCCAAATCCATTTTAAAGCCATTTTTAAGGCATTTCGCGCATACATGAAATGAACACATTTTTCTCCAAAACTATAACAGATGCAAGCTTGTCCTGTTTGGTGGAGATGATATTTAATAAAATAAGTAGAAATCCACTAAAAGTTTTGTTTGGTTATCTTGCAATCCCGAGATAATCGTCTCCATGCTCCAAATCCATTTTAAAGCCATTTTTAAGGCATTTCGCGCATACATGAAATGAACACATTTTTCTCCAAAACTATAACAGATGCAAGCTTGTCCTGTTTGGTGGAGATAATATTTAATAAAATAAGTAGAAATCTACTAAAAGTTTCGTTTGTTTATATTGCCATCCTGAGATAATCGTCTCCATGCTCCAAATCCATTTTAAAGCCATTTTTAAGGCATTTTGCGCATACATGAAATGAACACATTTTTCTCCAAAACTATAACACATGCAAGCTTGTCCTGTTTGGTGGAGATGATATTTAATAAAATAAGTAGAAATCCACTAAAAGTTTTGTTTGGTTATCTTGCAATCCCGAGATAATCGTCTCCATGCTCCAAATCCATTTTAAAGCCATTTTTAAGGCATTTCGCGCATACATGAAATGAACACATTTTTCTCCAAAACTATAACAGATGCAAGCTTGTCCTGTTTGGTGGAGATGATATTTAATAAAATAAGTAGAAATCCACTAAAAGTTTTGTTTGGTTATCTTGCAATCCCGAGATAATCGTCTCCATGCTCCAAATCCATTTTAAAGCCATTTTTAAGGCATTTCGCGCATACATGAAATGAACACATTTTTCTCCAAAACTATAACAGATGCAAGCTTGTCCTGTTTGGTGGAGATGATATTTAATAAAATAAGTAGAAATCCACTAAAAGTTTTGTTTGGTTATCTTGCAATCCCGAGATAATCGTCTCCATGCTCCAAATCCATGTTAAAGCCATTTTTAAGGCATTTCGCGCATACATGAAATGAACACATTTTTCTCCAAAACTATAACAGATGCAAGCTTGTCCTGTTTGGTGGAGATGATATTTAATAAAATAAGTAGAAATCCACTAAAAGTTTTGTTTGGTTATCTTGCAATCCCGAGATAATCGTCTCCATGCTCCAAATCCATTTTAAAGCCATTTTTAAGGCATTTCGCGCATACATGAAATGAACACATTTTTCTCCAAAACTATAACAGATGCAAGCTTGTCCTGTTTGGTGGAGATGATATTTAATAAAATAAGTAGAAATCCACTAAAAGTTTTGTTTGGTTATCTTGCAATCCCGAGATAATCGTCTCCATGCTCTAAATCCATTTTAAAGCCATTTTTAAGGCATTTCGCGCATACATGAAATGAACACATTTTTCTCCAAAACTATAACAGATGCAAGCTTGTCCTGTTTGGTGGAGATGATATTTAATAAAATAAGTAGAAATCCACTAAAAGTTTTGTTTGGTTATCTTGCAATCCCGAGATAATCGTCTCCATGCTCCAAATCCATTTTAAAGCCATTTTTAAGGCATTTCGCGCATACATGAAATGAACACATTTTTCTCCAAAACTATAACAGATGCAAGCTTGTCCTGTTTGGTGGAGATAATATTTAATAAAATAAGTAGAAATCTACTAAAAGTTTCGTTTGTTTATATTGCCATCCTGAGATAATCGTCTCCATGCTCCAAATCCATTTTAAAGCCATTTTTAAGGCATTTTGCGCATACATGAAATGAACACATTTTTCTCCAAAACTATAACAGATGCAAGCTTGTCCTGTTTGGTGGAGATGATATTTAATAAAATAAGTAGAAATCCACTAAAAGTTTTGTTTGGTTATCTTGCAATCCCGAGATAATCGTCTCCATGCTCCAAATCCATTTTAAAGCCATTTTTAAGGCATTTCGCGCATACATGAAATGAACACATTTTTCTCCAAAACTATAACAGATGCAAGCTTGTCCTGTTTGGTGGAGATGATATTTAATAAAATAAGTAGAAATCCACTAAAAGTTTTGTTTGGTTATCTTGCAATCCCGAGATAATCGTCTCCATGCTCCAAATCCATGTTAAAGCCATTTTTAAGGCATTTCGCGCATACATGAAATGAACACATTTTTCTCCAAAACTATAACAGATGCAAGCTTGTCCTGTTTGGTGGAGATGATATTTAATAAAATAAGTAGAAATCCACTAAAAGTTTTGTTTGGTTATCTTGCAATCCCGAGATAATCGTCTCCATGCTCCAAATCCATTTTAAAGCCATTTTTAAGGCATTTCGCGCATACATGAAATGAACACATTTTTCTCCAAAACTATAACAGATGCAAGCTTGTCCTGTTTGGTGGAGATGATATTTAATAAAATAAGTAGAAATCCACTAAAAGTTTTGTTTGGTTATCTTGCAATCCCGAGATAATCGTCTCCATGCTCCAAATCCATTTTAAAGCCATTTTTAAGGCATTTCGCGCATACATGAAATGAACACATTTTTCTCCAAAACTATAACAGATGCAAGCTTGTCCTGTTTGGTGGAGATGATATTTAATAAAATAAGTAGAAATCCACTAAAAGTTTTGTTTGGTTATCTTGCAATCCCGAGATAATCGTCTCCATGCTCCAAATCCATTTTAAAGCCATTTTTAAGGCATTTCGCGCATACATGAAATGAACACATTTTTCTCCAAAACTATAACAGATGCAAGCTTGTCCTGTTTGGTGGAGATGATATTTAATAAAATAAGTAGAAATCCACAAAAAGTTTTGTTTGGTTATCTTGCAATCCCGAGATAATCGTCTCCATGCTCCAAATCCATTTTAAAGCCATTTTTAAGGCATTTCGCGCATACATGAAATGAACACATTTTTCTCCAAAACTATAACAGATGCAAGCTTGTCCTGTTTGGTGGAGATGATATTTAATAAAATAAGTAGAAATCCACTAAAAGTTTTGTTTGGTTATCTTGCAATCCCGAGATAATCGTCTCCATGCTCCAAATCCATTTTAAAGCCATTTTTAAGGCATTTCGCGCATACATGAAATGAACACATTTTTCTCCAAAACTATAACAGATGCAAGCTTGTCCTGTTTGGTGGAGATGATATTTAATAAAATAAGTAGAAATCCACTAAAAGTTTTGTTTGGTTATCTTGCAATCCCGAGATAATCGTCTCCATGCTCCAAATCCATTTTAAAGCCATTTTTAAGGCATTTCGCGCATACATGAAATGAACACATTTTTCTCCAAAACTATAACAGATGCAAGCTTGTCCTGTTTGGTGGAGATGATATTTAATAAAATAAGTAGAAATCCACTAAAAGTTTTGTTTGGTTATATTGCAATCCCGAGATAATCGTCTCCATGCTCCAAATCCATTTTAAAGCCATTTTTAAGGCATTTCGCGCATACATGAAATGAACACATTTTTCTCCAAAACTATAACAGATGCAAGCTTGTCCTGTTTGGTGGAGATGATATTTAATAAAATAAGTAGAAATCCACTAAAAGTTTTGTTTGGTTATCTTGCAATCCCGAGATAATCGTCTCCATGCTCCAAATCCATTTTAAAGCCATTTTTAAGGCATTTCGCGCATACATGAAATGAACACATTTTTCTCCAAAACTATAACAGATGCAAGCTTGTCCTGTTTGGTGGAGATGATATTTAATAAAATAAGTAGAAATCCACTAAAAGTTTTGTTTGGTTATCTTGCAATCCCGAGATAATCGTCTCCATGCTCCAAATCCATTTTAAAGCCATTTTTAAGGCATTTCGCGCATACATGAAATGAACACATTTTTCTCCAAAACTATAACAGATGCAAGCTTGTCCTGTTTGGTGGAGATGATATTTAATAAAATAAGTAGAAATCCACTAAAAGTTTTGTTTGGTTATCTTGCAATCCCGAGATAATCGTCTCCATGCTCCAAATCCATTTTAAAGCCATTTTTAAGGCATTTCGCGCATACATGAAATGAACACATTTTTCTCCAAAACTATAATAGATGCAAGCTTGTCCTGTTCGGTGGAGATGATATTTAATAAAATAAGTAGAAATCCACTAAAAGTTTTGTTTGGTTATCTTGCAATCCCGAGATAATCGTCTCCATGCTCCAAATCCATTTTAAAGCCATTTTTAAGGCATTTCGCGCATACATGAAATGAACACATTTTTCTCCAAAACTATAACAGATGCAAGCTTGTCCTGTTTGGTGGAGATGATATTTAATAAAATAAGTAGAAATCCACTAAAAGTTTTGTTTGGTTATCTTGCAATCCTGAGATAATCGTCTCCATGCTCCAAATCCATTTTAAAGCCATTTTTAAGGCATTTCGCGCATACATGAAATGAACACATTTTTCTCCAAAACTATAACAGATGCAAGCTTGTCCTGTTTGGTGGAGATGATATTTAATAAAATAAGTAGAAATCCACTAAAAGTTTTGTTTGGTTATCTTGCAATCCCGAGATAATCGTCTCCATGCTCCAAATCCATTTTAAAGCCATTTTTAAGGCATTTCGCGCATACATGAAATGAACACATTTTTCTCCAAAACTATAACAGATGCAAGCTTGTCCTGTTTGGTGGAGATGATATTTAATAAAATAAGTAGAAATCCACTAAAAGTTTTGTTTGGTTATATTGCAATCCCGAGATAATCGTCTCCATGCTCCAAATCCATTTTAAAGCCATTTTTAAGGCATTTCGCGCATACATGAAATGAACACATTTTTCTCCAAAACTATAACAGATGCAAGCTTGTCCTGTTTGGTGGAGATGATATTTAATAAAATAAGTAGAAATCCACTAAAAGTTTTGTTTGGTTATCTTGCAATCCCGAGATAATCGTCTCCATGCTCCAAATCCATTTTAAAGCCATTTTTAAGGCATTTCGCGCATACATGAAATGAACACATTTTTCTCCAAAACTATAACAGATGCAAGCTTGTCCTGTTTGGTGGAGATGATATTTAATAAAATAAGTAGAAATCCACTAAAAGTTTTGTTTGGTTATCTTGCAATCTCGAGATAATCGTCTCCATGCTCCAAATCCATTTTAAAGCCATTTCAAAGGCATTTTGCGCATACATGAAATGAACACATTTTTCTCCAAAACTATAACACATGCAAGCTTGTCCTGTTTGGTGGAGATGATATTTAATAAAATAAGTAGAAATCCACTAAAAGTTTTGTTTGGTTATCTTGCAATCCCGAGATAATCGTCTCCATGCTCCAAATCCATTTTAAAGCCATTTTTAAGGCATTTCGCGCATACATGAAATGAACACATTTTTCTCCAAAACTATAAAAGATGCAAGCTTGTCCTGTTTGGTGGAGATGATATTTAAAAAATAAGTAGAAATCCACTAAAAGTTTTGTTTGGTTATCTTGCAATCCCGAGATAATCGTCTCCATGCTCCAAATCCATTTTAAAGCCATTTTTAAGGCATTTCGCGCATACATGAAATGAACACATTTTTCTCCAAAACTATAACAGATGCAAGCTTGTCCTGTTTGGTGGAGATGATATTTAATAAAATAAGTAGAAATCCACTAAAAGTTTTGTTTGGTTATCTTGCAATCCCGAGATAATCGTCTCCATGCTCCAAATCCATTTTAAAGCCATTTTTAAGGCATTTCGCGCATACATGAAATGAACACATTTTTCTCCAAAACTATAACAGATGCAAGCTTGTCCTGTTTGGTGGAGATGATATTTAATAAAATAAGTAGAAATCCACTAAAAGTTTTGTTTGGTTATATTGCAATCCCGAGATAATCGTCTCCATGCTCCAAATCCATTTTAAAGCCATTTTTAAGGCATTTCGCGCATACATGAAATGAACACATTTTTCTCCAAAACTATAACAGATGCAAGCTTGTCCTGTTTGGTGGAGATGATATTTAATAAAATAAGTAGAAATCCACTAAAAGTTTTGTTTGGTTATCTTGCAATCCCGAGATAATCGTCTCCATGCTCCAAATCCATTTTAAAGCCATTTTTAAGGCATTTCGCGCATACATGAAATGAACACATTTTTCTCCAAAACTATAACAGATGCAAGCTTGTCCTGTTTGGTGGAGATAATATTTAATAAAATAAGTAGAAATCTACTAAAAGTTTCGTTTGTTTATATTGCCATCCTGAGATAATCGTCTCCATGCTCCAAATCCATTTTAAAGCCATTTCAAAGGCATTTTGCGCATACATGAAATGAACACATTTTTCTCCAAAACTATAACAGATGCAAGCTTGTCCTGTTTGGTGGAGATGATATTTAATAAAATAAGTAGAAATCCACTAAAAGTTTTGTTTGGTTATCTTGCAATCCCGAGATAATCGTCTCCATGCTCCAAATCCATTTTAAAGCCATTTTTAAGGCATTTCGCGCATACATGAAAGGAACACATTTTTCTCCAAAACTATAATAGATGCAAGCTTGTCCTGTTCGGTGGAGATGATATTTAATAAAATAAGTAGAAATCCACTAAAAGTTTTGTTTGGTTATCTTGCAATCCCGAGATAATCGTCACCATGCTCCAAATCCATTTTAAAGCCATTTTTAAGGCATTTCGCGCATACATGAAATGAACACATTTTTCTCCAAAACTATAACAGATGCAAGCTTGTCCTGTTTGGTGGAGATGATATTTAATAAAATAAGTAGAAATCCACTAAAAGTTTTGTTTGGTTATCTTGCAATCCCGAGATAATCGTCTCCATGCTCCAAATCCATTTTAAAGCCATTTCAAAGGCATTTTGCGCATACATGAAATGAACACATTTTTCTCCAAAACTATAACACATGCAAGCTTGTCCTGTTTGGTGGAGATGATATTTAATAAAATAAGTAGAAATCCACTAAAAGTTTTGTTTGGTTATCTTGCAATCCCGAGATAATCGTCTCCATGCTCCAAATCCATTTTAAAGCCATTTTTAAGGCATTTCGCGCATACATGAAATGAACACATTTTTCTCCAAAACTATAACAGATGCAAGCTTGTCCTGTTTGGTGGAGATAATATTTAATAAAATAAGTAGAAATCTACTAAAAGTTTCGTTTGTTTATATTGCCATCCTGAGATAATCGTCTCCATGCTCCAAATCCATTTTAAAGCCATTTCAAAGGCATTTTGCGCATACATGAAATGAACACATTTTTCTCCAAAACTATAACACATGCAAGCTTGTCCTGTTTGGTGGAGATGATATTTAATAAAATAAGTAGAAATCCACTAAAAGTTTTGTTTGGTTATCTTGCAATCCCGAGATAATCGTCTCCATGCTCCAAATCCATTTTAAAGCCATTTTTAAGGCATTTCGCGCATACATGAAATGCACACATTTTTCTCCAAAACTATAACAGATGCAAGCTTGTCCTGTTTGGTGGAGATGATATTTAATAAAATAAGTAGAAATCCACTAAACGTTTTGTTTGGTTATCTTGCAATCCCGAGATAATCGTCTCCATGCTCCAAATCCATTTTAAAGCCATTTTTAAGGCATTTCGCGCATACATGAAATGAACACATTTTTCTCCAAAACTATAACAGATGCAAGCTTGTCCTGTTTGGTGGAGATGATATTTAATAAAATAAGTAGAAATCCACTAAAAGTTTTGTTTGGTTATCTTGCAATCCCGAGATAATCGTCTCCATGCTCCAAATCCATTTTAAAGCCATTTTTAAGGCATTTCGCGCATACATGAAATGAACACATTTTTCTCCAAAACTATAACAGATGCAAGCTTGTCCTGTTTGGTGGAGATAATATTTAATAAAATAAGTAGAAATCTACTAAAAGTTTCGTTTGTTTATATTGCCATCCTGAGATAATCGTCTCCATGCTCCAAATCCGTTTTAAAGCCATTTTTAAGGCATTTCGCGCATACATGAAATGAACACATTTTTCTCCAAAACTATAACAGATGCAAGCTTGTCCTGTTTGGTGGAGATAATATTTAATAAAATAAGTAGAAATCTACTAAAAGTTTCGTTTGTTTATATTGCCATCCTGAGATAATCGTCTCCATGCTCCAAATCCATTTTAAAGCCATTTTTAAGGCATTTTGCGCATACATGAAATGAACACATTTTTCTCCAAAACTATAACACATGCAAGCTTGTCCTGTTTGGTGGAGATGATATTTAATAAAATAAGTAGAAATCCACTAAAAGTTTTGTTTGGTTATCTTGCAATCCCGAGATAATCGTCTCCATGCTCCAAATCCATTTTAAAGCCATTTTTAAGGCATTTCGCGCATACATGAAATGAACACATTTTTCTCCAAAACTATAACAGATGCAAGCTTGTCCTGTTTGGTGGAGATGATATTTAATAAAATAAGTAGAAATCCACTAAAAGTTTTGTTTGGTTATCTTGCAATCCCGAGATAATCGTCTCCATGCTCCAAATCCATTTTAAAGCCATTTTTAAGGCATTTCGCGCATACATGAAATGAACACATTTTTCTCCAAAACTATAACAGATGCAAGCTTGTCCTGTTTGGTGGAGATGATATTTAATAAAATAAGTAGAAATCCACTAAAAGTTTTGTTTGGTTATCTTGCAATCCCGAGATAATCGTCTCCATGCTCCAAATCCATGTTAAAGCCATTTTTAAGGCATTTCGCGCATACATGAAATGAACACATTTTTCTCCAAAACTATAACAGATGCAAGCTTGTCCTGTTTGGTGGAGATGATATTTAATAAAATAAGTAGAAATCCACTAAAAGTTTTGTTTGGTTATCTTGCAATCCCGAGATAATCGTCTCCATGCTCCAAATCCATTTTAAAGCCATTTTTAAGGCATTTCGCGCATACATGAAATGAACACATTTTTCTCCAAAACTATAACAGATGCAAGCTTGTCCTGTTTGGTGGAGATGATATTTAATAAAATAAGTAGAAATCCACTAAAAGTTTTGTTTGGTTATCTTGCAATCCCGAGATAATCGTCTCCATGCTCCAAATCCATTTTAAAGCCATTTTTAAGGCATTTCGCGCATACATGAAATGAACACATTTTTCTCCAAAACTATAACAGATGCAAGCTTGTCCTGTTTGGTGGAGATGATATTTAATAAAATAAGTAGAAATCCACTAAAAGTTTTGTTTGGTTATCTTGCAATCCCGAGATAATCGTCTCCATGCTCCAAATCCATTTTAAAGCCATTTTTAAGGCATTTCGCGCATACATGAAATGAACACATTTTTCTCCAAAACTATAACAGATGCAAGCTTGTCCTGTTTGGTGGAGATGATATTTAATAAAATAAGTAGAAATCCACAAAAAGTTTTGTTTGGTTATCTTGCAATCCCGAGATAATCGTCTCCATGCTCCAAATCCATTTTAAAGCCATTTTTAAGGCATTTCGCGCATACATGAAATGAACACATTTTTCTCCAAAACTATAACAGATGCAAGCTTGTCCTGTTTGGTGGAGATGATATTTAATAAAATAAGTAGAAATCCACTAAAAGTTTTGTTTGGTTATCTTGCAATCCCGAGATAATCGTCTCCATGCTCCAAATCCATTTTAAAGCCATTTTTAAGGCATTTCGCGCATACATGAAATGAACACATTTTTCTCCAAAACTATAACAGATGCAAGCTTGTCCTGTTTGGTGGAGATAATATTTAATAAAATAAGTAGAAATCTACTAAAAGTTTCGTTTGTTTATATTGCCATCCTGAGATAATCGTCTCCATGCTCCAAATCCATTTTAAAGCCATTTTTAAGGCATTTTGCGCATACATGAAATGAACACTTTTTTCTCCAAAACTATAACAGATGCAAGCTTGTCCTGTTTGGTGGAGATGATATTTAATAAAATAAGTAGAAATCCACTAAAAGTTTTGTTTGGTTATCTTGCAATCCCGAGATAATCGTCTCCATGCTCCAAATCCATTTTAAAGCCATTTTTAAGGCATTTCGCGCATACATGAAATGAACACATTTTTCTCCAAAACTATAACAGATGCAAGCTTGTCCTGTTTGGTGGAGATGATATTTAATAAAATAAGTAGAAATCCACTAAAAGTTTTGTTTGGTTATCTTGCAATCCCGAGATAATCGTCTCCATGCTCCAAATCCATTTTAAAGCCATTTTTAAGGCATTTCGCGCATACATGAAATGAACACATTTTTCTCCAAAACTGTAACAGATGCAAGCTTGTCCTGTTTGGTGGAGATGATATTTAATAAAATAAGTAGAAATCCACTAAAAGTTTTGTTTGGTTATCTTGCAATCCCGAGATAATCGTCTCCATGCTCCAAATCCATTTTAAAGCCATTTTTAAGGCATTTCGCGCATACATGAAATGAACACATTTTTCTCCAAAACTATAACAGATGCAAGCTTGTCCTGTTTGGTGGAGATGATATTTAATAAAATAAGTAGAAATCCACTAAAAGTTTTGTTTGGTTATATTGCAATCCCGAGATAATCGTCTCCATGCTCCAAATCCATTTTAAAGCCATTTTTAAGGCATTTCGCGCATACATGAAATGAACACATTTTTCTCCAAAACTATAACAGATGCAAGCTTGTCCTGTTTGGTGGAGATGATATTTAATAAAATAAGTAGAAATCCACTAAAAGTTTTGTTTGGTTATCTTGCAATCCCGAGATAATCGTCTCCATGCTCCAAATCCATTTTAAAGCCATTTTTAAGGCATTTCGCGCATACATGAAATGAACACATTTTTCTCCAAAACTATAACAGATGCAAGCTTGTCCTGTTTGGTGGAGATGATATTTAATAAAATAAGTAGAAATCCACTAAAAGTTTTGTTTGGTTATCTTGCAATCCCGAGATAATCGTCTCCATGCTCCAAATCCATTTTAAAGCCATTTTTAAGGCATTTCGCGCATACATGAAATGAACACATTTTTCTCCAAAACTATAACAGATGCAAGCTTGTCCTGTTTGGTGGAGATAATATTTAATAAAATAAGTAGAAATCTACTAAAAGTTTCGTTTGTTTATATTGCCATCCTGAGATAATCGTCTCCATGCTCCAAATCCATTTTAAAGCCATTTTTAAGGCATTTTGCGCATACATGAAATGAACACATTTTTCTCCAAAACTATAACACATGCAAGCTTGTCCTGTTTGGTGGAGATGATATTTAATAAAATAAGTAGAAATCCACTAAAAGTTTTGTTTGGTTATCTTGCAATCCCGAGATAATCGTCTCCATGCTCCAAATCCATTTTAAAGCCATTTTTAAGGCATTTCGCGCATACATGAAATGAACACATTTTTCTCCAAAACTATAACAGATGCAAGCTTGTCCTGTTTGGTGGAGATGATATTTAATAAAATAAGTAGAAATCCACTAAAAGTTTTGTTTGGTTATCTTGCAATCCCGAGATAATCGTCTCCATGCTCCAAATCCATTTTAAAGCCATTTTTAAGGCATTTCGCGCATACATGAAATGAACACATTTTTCTCCAAAACTATAACAGATGCAAGCTTGTCCTGTTTGGTGGAGATGATATTTAATAAAATAAGTAGAAATCCACTAAAAGTTTTGTTTGGTTATCTTGCAATCCCGAGATAATCGTCTCCATGCTCCAAATCCATGTTAAAGCCATTTTTAAGGCATTTCGCGCATACATGAAATGAACACATTTTTCTCCAAAACTATAACAGATGCAAGCTTGTCCTGTTTGGTGGAGATGATATTTAATAAAATAAGTAGAAATCCACTAAAAGTTTTGTTTGGTTATCTTGCAATCCCGAGATAATCGTCTCCATGCTCCAAATCCATTTTAAAGCCATTTTTAAGGCATTTCGCGCATACATGAAATGAACACATTTTTCTCCAAAACTATAACAGATGCAAGCTTGTCCTGTTTGGTGGAGATGATATTTAATAAAATAAGTAGAAATCCACTAAAAGTTTTGTTTGGTTATCTTGCAATCCCGAGATAATCGTCTCCATGCTCCAAATCCATTTTAAAGCCATTTTTAAGGCATTTCGCGCATACATGAAATGAACACATTTTTCTCCAAAACTATAACAGATGCAAGCTTGTCCTGTTTGGTGGAGATGATATTTAATAAAATAAGTAGAAATCCACTAAAAGTTTTGTTTGGTTATCTTGCAATCCCGAGATAATCGTCTCCATGCTCCAAATCCATTTTAAAGCCATTTTAAGGCATTTCGCGCATACATGAAATGAACACATTTTTCTCCAAAACTATAACAGATGCAAGCTTGTCCTGTTTGGTGGAGATAATATTTATTAAAATAAGTAGAAATCTACTAAAAGTTTCGTTTGTTTATATTGCCATCCTGAGATAATCGTCTCCATGCTCCAAATCCATTTTAAAGCCATTTTTAAGGCATTTTGCGCATACATGAAATGAACACATTTTTCTCCAAAACTATAACAGATGCAAGCTTGTCCTGTTTGGTGGAGATGATATTTAATAAAATAAGTAGAAATCCACTAAAAGTTTTGTTTGGTTATCTTGCAATCCCGAGATAATCGTCTCCATGCTCCAAATCCATTTTAAAGCCATTTTTAAGGCATTTCGCGCATACATGAAATGAACACATTTTTCTCCAAAACTATAACAGATGCAAGCTTGTCCTGTTTGGTGGAGATGATATTTAATAAAATAAGTAGAAATCCACTAAAAGTTTTGTTTGGTTATCTTGCAATCCCGAGATAATCGTCTCCATGCTCCAAATCCATGTTAAAGCCATTTTTAAGGCATTTCGCGCATACATGAAATGAACACATTTTTCTCCAAAACTATAACAGATGCAAGCTTGTCCTGTTTGGTGGAGATGATATTTAATAAAATAAGTAGAAATCCACTAAAAGTTTTGTTTGGTTATCTTGCAATCCCGAGATAATCGTCTCCATGCTCCAAATCCATTTTAAAGCCATTTTTAAGGCATTTCGCGCATACATGAAATGATATTTAATAAAATAAGTAGAAATCCACTAAAAGTTTTGTTTGGTTATCTTGCAATCCCGAGATAATCGTCTCCATGCTCCAAATCCATTTTAAAGCCATTTTTAAGGCATTTCGCGCATACATGAAATGAACACATTTTTCTCCAAAACTATAACAGATGCAAGCTTGTCCTGTTTGGTGGAGATGATATTTAATAAAATAAGTAGAAATCCACTAAAAGTTTTGTTTGGTTATCTTGCAATCCCGAGATAATCGTCTCCATGCTCCAAATCCATTTTAAAGCCATTTTTAAGGCATTTCGCGCATACATGAAATGAACACATTTTTCTCCAAAACTATAACAGATGCAAGCTTGTCCTGTTTGGTGGAGATGATATTTAATAAAATAAGTAGAAATCCACTAAAAGTTTTGTTTGGTTATCTTGCAATCCCGAGATAATCGTCTCCATGCTCCAAATCCATTTTAAAGCCATTTTTAAGGCATTTCGCGCATACATGAAATGAACACATTTTTCTCCAAAACTATAACAGATGCAAGCTTGTCCTGTTTGGTGGAGATGATATTTAATAAAATAAGTAGAAATCCACTAAAAGTTTTGTTTGGTTATCTTGCAATCCCGAGATAATCGTCTCCATGCTCCAAATCCATTTTAAAGCCATTTTTAAGGCATTTCGCGCATACATGAAATGAACACATTTTTCTCCAAAACTATAACACATGCAAGCTTGTCCTGTTTGGTGGAGATGCTATTTAATAAAATAAGTAGAAATCCACTAAAAGTTTTGTTTGGTTATCTTGCAATCCCGAGATAATCGTCTCCATGCTCCAAATCCATTTTAAAGCCATTTTAAGGCATTTCGCGCATACATGAAATGAACACATTTTTCTCCAAAACTATAACAGATGCAAGCTTGTCCTGTTTGGTGGAGATGATATTTAATAAAATAAGTAGAAATCCACTAAAAGTTTTGTTTGGTTATCTTGCAATCCCGAGATAATCGTCTCCATGCTCCAAATCCATTTTAAAGCCATTTTTAAGGCATTTCGCGCATACATGAAATGAACACATTTTTCTCCAAAACTATAACAGATGCAAGCTTGTCCTGTTTGGTGGAGATGATATTTAATAAAATAAGTAGAAATCCACTAAAAGTTTTGTTTGGTTATATTGCAATCCCGAGACAATCGTCTCCATGCTCCAAATCCATTTTAAAGCCATTTTTAAGGCATTTCGCGCATACATGAAATGAACACATTTTTCTCCAAAACTATAACAGATGCAAGCTTGTCCTGTTTGGTGGAGATGATATTTAATAAAATAAGTAGAAATCCACTAAAAGTTTTGTTTGGTTATCTTGCAATCCCGAGACAATCGTCTCCATGCTCCAAATCCATTTTAAAGCCATTTTTAAGGCATTTCGCGCATACATGAAATGAACACATTTTTCTCCAAAACTATAACAGATGCAAGCTTGTCCTGTTTGGTGGAGAGGATATTTAATAAAATAAGTAGAAATCCACTAAAAGTTTTGTTTGGTTATCTTGCAATCCCGAGATAATCGTCTCCATGCTCCAAATCCATTTTAAAGCCATTTTTAAGGCATTTCGCGCATACATGAAATGAACACATTTTTCTCCAAAACTATAACAGATGCAAGCTTGTCCTGTTTGGTGGAGATAATATTTAATAAAATAAGTAGAAATCTACTAAAAGTTTCGTTTGTTTATATTGCCATCCTGAGATAATCGTCTCCATGCTCCAAATCCATTTTAAAGCCATTTCAAAGGCATTTTGCGCATACATGAAATGAACACATTTTTCTCCAAAACTATAACACATGCAAGCTTGTCCTGTTTGGTGGAGATGATATTTAATAAAATAAGTAGAAATCCACTAAAAGTTTTGTTTGGTTATCTTGCAATCCCGAGATAATCGTCTCCATGCTCCAAATCCATTTTAAAGCCATTTTTAAGGCATTTCGCGCATACATGAAATGAACACATTTTTCTCCAAAACTATAACAGATGCAAGCTTGTCCTGTTTGGTGGAGATGATATTTAATAAAATAAGTAGAAATCCACTAAAAGTTTTGTTTGGTTATCTTGCAATCCCGAGATAATCGTCTCCATGCTCCAAATCCATTTTAAAGCCATTTTTAAGGCATTTCGCGCATACATGAAATGAACACATTTTTCTCCAAAACTATAACAGATGCAAGCTTGTCCTTTTTGGTGGAGATAATATTTAATAAAATAAGTAGAAATCTACTAAAAGTTTCGTTTGTTTATATTGCCATCCTGAGATAATCGTCTCCATGCTCCAAATCCATTTTAAAGCCATTTCAAAGGCATTTTGCGCATACATGAAATGAACACATTTTTCTCCAAAACTATAACACATGCAAGCTTGTCCTGTTTGGTGGAGATGATATTTAATAAAATAAGTAGAAATCCACTAAAAGTTTTGTTTGGTTATCTTGCAATCCCGAGATAATCGTCTCCATGCTCCAAATCCATTTTAAAGCCATTTTTAAGGCATTTCGCGCATAGATGAAATGAACACATTTTTCTCCAAAACTATAACAGATGCAAGCTTGTCCTGTTTGGTGGAGATGATATTTAATAAAATAAGTAGAAATCCACTAAAAGTTTTGTTTGGTTATCTTGCAATCCCGAGATAATCGTCTCCATGCTCCAAATCCATTTTAAAGCCATTTTTAAGGCATTTCGCGCATACATGAAATGAACACATTTTTCTCCAAAACTATAACAGATGCAAGCTTGTCCTGATGGTGGAGATAATATTTAATAAAATAAGTAGAAATCTACTAAAAGTTTCGTTTGTTTATATTGCCATCCTGAGATAATCGTCTCCATGCTCCAAATCCATTTTAAAGCCATTTCAAAGGCATTTTGCGCATACATGAAATGAACACATTTTTCTCCAAAACTATAACACATGCAAGCTTGTCCTGTTTGGTGGAGATGATATTTAATAAAATAAGTAGAAATCCACTAAAAGTTTTGTTTGGTTATCTTGCAATCCCGAGATAATCGTCTCCATGCTCCAAATCCATTTTAAAGCCATTTTTAAGACATTTCGCGCATACATGAAATGAACACATTTTTCTCCAAAACTATAACAGATGCAAGCTTGTCCTGTTTGGTGGAGATGATATTTAATAAAATAAGTAGAAATCCACTAAAAGTTTTGTTTGGTTATCTTGCAATCCCGAGATAATCGTCTCCATGCTCCAAATCCATTTTAAAGCCATTTTTAAGGCATTTCGCGCATACATGAAATGAACACATTTTTCTCCAAAACTATAACAGATGCAAGCTTGTCCTGTTTGGTGGAGATGATATTTAATAAAATAAGTAGAAATCCACTAAAAGTTTTGTTTGGTTATCTTGCAATCCCGAGATAATCGTCTCCATGCTCCAAATCCATTTTAAAGCCATTTTTAAGGCATTTCGCGCATACATGAAATGAACACATTTTTCTCCAAAACTATAACAGATGCAAGCTTGTCCTGTTTGGTGGAGATGATATTTAATAAAATAAGTAGAAATCCACTAAAAGTTTTGTTTGGTTATCTTGCAATCCCGAGATAATCGTCTCCATGCTCCAAATCCATTTTAAAGCCATTTTTAAGGCATTTCGCGCATACATGAAATGAACACATTTTTCTCCAAAACTATAACAGATGCAAGCTTGTCCTGTTTGGTGGAGATGATATTTAATAAAATAAGTAGAAATCCACTAAAAGTTTTGTTTGGTTATATTGCAATCCCGAGATAATCGTCTCCATGCTCCAAATCCATTTTAAAGCCATTTTTAAGGCATTTCGCGCATACATGAAATGAACACATTTTTCTCCAAAACTATAACAGATGCAAGCTTGTCCTGTTTGGTGGAGATAATATTTAATAAAATAAGTAGAAATCTACTAAAAGTTTCGTTTGTTTATATTGCCATCCTGAGATAATCGTCTCCATGCTCCAAATCCATTTTAAAGCCATTTCAAAGGCATTTTGCGCATACATGAAATGAACACATTTTTCTCCAAAACTATAACACATGCAAGCTTGTCCTGTTTGGTGGAGATGATATTTAATAAAATAAGTAGAAATCCACTAAAAGTTTTGTTTGGTTATCTTGCAATCCCGAGATAATTGTCTCCATGCTCCAAATCCATTTTAAAGCCATTTTTAAGGCATTTCGCGCATACATGAAATGAACACATTTTTCTCCAAAACTATAACAGATGCAAGCTTGTCCTGTTTGGTGGAGATGATATTTAATAAAATAAGTAGAAATCCACTAAAAGTTTTGTTTGGTTATCTTGCAATCCCGAGATAATCGTCTCCATGCTCCAAATCCATTTTAAAGCCATTTTTAAGGCATTTCGCGCATACATGAAATGAACACATTTTTCTCCAAAACTATAACAGATGCAAGCTTGTCCTGTTTGGTGGAGATGATATTTAATAAAATAAGTAGAAATCCACTAAAAGTTTTGTTTGGTTATCTTGCAATCCCGAGATAATCGTCTCCATGCTCAAAATCCATTTTAAAGCCATTTTTAAGGCATTTCGCGCATACATGAAATGAACACATTTTTCTCCAAAACTATAACAGATGCAAGCTTGTCCTGTTTGGTGGAGATGATATTTAATAAAATAAGTAGAAATCCACTAAAAGTTTTGTTTGGTTATCTTGCAATCCCGAGATAATCGTCTCCATGCTCCAAATCCATTTTAAAGCCATTTCAAAGGCATTTTGCGCATACATGAAATGAACACATTTTTCTCCAAAACTATAACAGATGCAAGCTTGTCCTGTTTGGTGGAGATGATATTTAATAAAATAAGTAGAAATCCACTAAAAGTTTTGTTTGGTTATATTGCAATCCCGAGATAATCGTCTCCATGCTCCAAATCCATTTTAAAGCCATTTTTAAGGCATTTCGCGCATACATGAAATGAACACATTTTTCTCCAAAACTATAACAGATGCAAGCTTGTCCTGTTTGGTGGAGATGATATTTAATAAAATAAGTAGAAATCCACTAAAAGTTTTCTTTGGTTATCTTGCAATCCCGAGATAATCGTCTCCATGCTCCAAATCCATTTTAAAGCCATTTTTAAGGCATTTCGCGCATTCATGAAATGAACACATTTTTCTCCAAAACTATAACAGATGCAAGCTTGTCCTGTTTGGTGGAGATGATATTTAATAAAATAAGTAGAAATCCACTAAAAGTTTTGTTTGGTTATCTTGCAATCCCGAGATAATCGTCTCCATGCTCCAAATCCGTTTTAAAGCCATTTTTAAGGCATTTCGCGCATACATGAAATGAACACATTTTTCTCCAAAACTATAACAGATGCAAGCTTGTCCTGTTTGGTGGAGATGATATTTAATAAAATAAGTAGAAATCCATTAAAAGTTTTGTTTGGTTATCTTGCAATCCCGAGATAATCGTCTCCATGCTCCAAATCCATTTTAAAGCCATTTTTAAGGCATTTCGCGCATACATGAAATGAACACATTTTTCTCCAAAACTATAACAGATGCAAGCTTGTCCTGTTTGGTGGAGATAATATTTAATAAAATAAGTAGAAATCTACTAAAAGTTTCGTTTGTTTATATTGCCATCCTGAGATAATCGTCTCCATGCTCCAAATCCATTTTAAAGCCATTTTTAAGGCATTTCGCGCATACATGAAATGAACACATTTTTCTCCAAAACTATAACAGATGCAAGCTTGTCCTGTTTGGTGGAGATGATATTTAATAAAATAAGTAGAAATCCACTAAAAGTTTTGTTTGGTTATCTTGCAATCCCGAGATAATCGTCTCCATGCTCCAAATCCATTTTAAAGCCATTTTTAAGGCATTTCGCGCATACATGAAATGAACACATTTTTCTCCAAAACTATAACAGATGCAAGCTTGTCCTGTTTGGTGGAGATGATATTTAATAAAATAAGTAGAAATCCACTAAAAGTTTTGTTTGGTTATCTTGCAATCCCGAGATAATCGTCTCCATGCTCCAAATCCGTTTTAAAGCCATTTTTAAGGCATTTCGCGCATACATGAAATGAACACATTTTTCTCCAAAACTATAACAGATGCAAGCTTGTCCTGTTTGGTGGAGATGATATTTAATAAAATAAGTAGAAATCCACTAAAAGTTTTGTTTGGTTATCTTGCAATCCCGAGATAATCGTCTCCATGCTCCAAATCCATTTTAAAGCCATTTTTAAGGCATTTCGCGCATACATGAAATGAACACATTTTTCTCCAAAACTATAACAGATGCAAGCTTGTCCTGTTTGGTGGAGATAATATTTAATAAAATAAGTAGAAATCTACTAAAAGTTTCGTTTGTTTATATTGCCATCCTGAGATAATCGTCTCCATGCTCCAAATCCATTTTAAAGCCATTTCAAAGGCATTTTGCGCATACATGAAATGAACACATTTTTCTCCAAAACTATAACACATGCAAGCTTGTACTGTTTGGTGGAGATGATATTTAATAAAATAAGTAGAAATCCACTAAAAGTTTTGTTTGGTTATCTTGCAATCCCGAGATAATCGTCTCCATGCTCCAAATCCATTTTAAAGCCATTTTTAAGGCATTTCGCGCATACATGAAATGAACACATTTTTCTCCAAAACTATAACAGATGCAAGCTTGTCCTGTTTGGTGGAGATGATATTTAATAAAATAAGTAGAAATCCACTAAAAGTTTTGTTTGGTTATCTTGCAATCCCGAGATAATCGTCTCCATGCTCCAAATCCATTTTAAAGCCATTTTTAAGGCATTTCGCGCATACATGAAATGAACACATTTTTCTCCAAAACTATAACAGATGCAAGCTTGTCCTGTTTGGTGGAGATGATATTTAATAAAATAAGTAGAAATCCACTAAAAGTTTTGTTTGGTTATCTTGCAATCCCGAGATAATCGTCTCCATGCTCCAAATCCATTTTAAAGCCATTTTTAAGGCATTTCGCGCATACATGAAATGAACACATTTTTCTCCAAAACTATAACAGATGCAAGCTTGTCCTGTTTGGTGGAGATGATATTTAATAAAATAAGTAGAAATCCACTAAAAGTTTTGTTTGGTTATCTTGCAATCCCGAGATAATCGTCTCCATGCTCCAAATCCATTTTAAAGCCATTTTTAAGGCATTTCGCGCATACATGAAATGAACACATTTTTCTCCAAAACTATAACAGATGCAAGCTTGTCCTGTTTGGTGGAGATGATATTTAATAAAATAAGTAGAAATCCACTAAAAGTTTTGTTTGGTTATATTGCAATCCCGAGACAATCGTCTCCATGCTCCAAATCCATTTTAAAGCCATTTTTAAGGCATTTCGCGCATACATGAAATGAACACATTTTTCTCCAAAACTATAACAGATGCAAGCTTGTCCTGTTTGGTGGAGATGATATTTAATAAAATAAGTAGAAATCCACTAAAAGTTTTGTTTGGTTATCTTGCAATCCCGAGACAATCGTCTCCATGCTCCAAATCCATTTTAAAGCCATTTTTAAGGCATTTCGCGCATACATGAAATGAACACATTTTTCTCCAAAACTATAACAGATGCAAGCTTGTCCTGTTTGGTGGAGAGGATATTTAATAAAATAAGTAGAAATCCACTAAAAGTTTTGTTTGGTTATCTTGCAATCCCGAGATAATCGTCTCCATGCTCCAAATCCATTTTAAAGCCATTTTTAAGGCATTTCGCGCATACATGAAATGAACACATTTTTCTCCAAAACTATAACAGATGCAAGCTTGTCCTGTTTGGTGGAGATAATATTTAATAAAATAAGTAGAAATCTACTAAAAGTTTCGTTTGTTTATATTGCCATCCTGAGATAATCGTCTCCATGCTCCAAATCCATTTTAAAGCCATTTCAAAGGCATTTTGCGCATACATGAAATGAACACATTTTTCTCCAAAACTATAACACATGCAAGCTTGTCCTGTTTGGTGGAGATGATATTTAATAAAATAAGTAGAAATCCACTAAAAGTTTTGTTTGGTTATCTTGCAATCCCGAGATAATCGTCTCCATGCTCCAAATCCATTTTAAAGCCATTTTTAAGGCATTTCGCGCATACATGAAATGAACACATTTTTCTCCAAAACTATAACAGATGCAAGCTTGTCCTGTTTGGTGGAGATGATATTTAATAAAATAAGTAGAAATCCACTAAAAGTTTTGTTTGGTTATCTTGCAATCCCGAGATAATCGTCTCCATGCTCCAAATCCATTTTAAAGCCATTTTTAAGGCATTTCGCGCATACATGAAATGAACACATTTTTCTCCAAAACTATAACAGATGCAAGCTTGTCCTTTTTGGTGGAGATAATATTTAATAAAATAAGTAGAAATCTACTAAAAGTTTCGTTTGTTTATATTGCCATCCTGAGATAATCGTCTCCATGCTCCAAATCCATTTTAAAGCCATTTCAAAGGCATTTTGCGCATACATGAAATGAACACATTTTTCTCCAAAACTATAACACATGCAAGCTTGTCCTGTTTGGTGGAGATGATATTTAATAAAATAAGTAGAAATCCACTAAAAGTTTTGTTTGGTTATCTTGCAATCCCGAGATAATCGTCTCCATGCTCCAAATCCATTTTAAAGCCATTTTTAAGGCATTTCGCGCATAGATGAAATGAACACATTTTTCTCCAAAACTATAACAGATGCAAGCTTGTCCTGTTTGGTGGAGATGATATTTAATAAAATAAGTAGAAATCCACTAAAAGTTTTGTTTGGTTATCTTGCAATCCCGAGATAATCGTCTCCATGCTCCAAATCCATTTTAAAGCCATTTTTAAGGCATTTCGCGCATACATGAAATGAACACATTTTTCTCCAAAACTATAACAGATGCAAGCTTGTCCTGATGGTGGAGATAATATTTAATAAAATAAGTAGAAATCTACTAAAAGTTTCGTTTGTTTATATTGCCATCCTGAGATAATCGTCTCCATGCTCCAAATCCATTTTAAAGCCATTTCAAAGGCATTTTGCGCATACATGAAATGAACACATTTTTCTCCAAAACTATAACACATGCAAGCTTGTCCTGTTTGGTGGAGATGATATTTAATAAAATAAGTAGAAATCCACTAAAAGTTTTGTTTGGTTATCTTGCAATCCCGAGATAATCGTCTCCATGCTCCAAATCCATTTTAAAGCCATTTTTAAGACATTTCGCGCATACATGAAATGAACACATTTTTCTCCAAAACTATAACAGATGCAAGCTTGTCCTGTTTGGTGGAGATGATATTTAATAAAATAAGTAGAAATCCACTAAAAGTTTTGTTTGGTTATCTTGCAATCCCGAGATAATCGTCTCCATGCTCCAAATCCATTTTAAAGCCATTTTTAAGGCATTTCGCGCATACATGAAATGAACACATTTTTCTCCAAAACTATAACAGATGCAAGCTTGTCCTGTTTGGTGGAGATGATATTTAATAAAATAAGTAGAAATCCACTAAAAGTTTTGTTTGGTTATCTTGCAATCCCGAGATAATCGTCTCCATGCTCCAAATCCATTTTAAAGCCATTTTTAAGGCATTTCGCGCATACATGAAATGAACACATTTTTCTCCAAAACTATAACAGATGCAAGCTTGTCCTGTTTGGTGGAGATGATATTTAATAAAATAAGTAGAAATCCACTAAAAGTTTTGTTTGGTTATCTTGCAATCCCGAGATAATCGTCTCCATGCTCCAAATCCATTTTAAAGCCATTTTTAAGGCATTTCGCGCATACATGAAATGAACACATTTTTCTCCAAAACTATAACAGATGCAAGCTTGTCCTGTTTGGTGGAGATGATATTTAATAAAATAAGTAGAAATCCACTAAAAGTTTTGTTTGGTTATATTGCAATCCCGAGATAATCGTCTCCATGCTCCAAATCCATTTTAAAGCCATTTTTAAGGCATTTCGCGCATACATGAAATGAACACATTTTTCTCCAAAACTATAACAGATGCAAGCTTGTCCTGTTTGGTGGAGATAATATTTAATAAAATAAGTAGAAATCTACTAAAAGTTTCGTTTGTTTATATTGCCATCCTGAGATAATCGTCTCCATGCTCCAAATCCATTTTAAAGCCATTTCAAAGGCATTTTGCGCATACATGAAATGAACACATTTTTCTCCAAAACTATAACACATGCAAGCTTGTCCTGTTTGGTGGAGATGATATTTAATAAAATAAGTAGAAATCCACTAAAAGTTTTGTTTGGTTATCTTGCAATCCCGAGATAATCGTCTCCATGCTCCAAATCCATTTTAAAGCCATTTTTAAGGCATTTCGCGCATACATGAAATGAACACATTTTTCTCCAAAACTATAACAGATGCAAGCTTGTCCTGTTTGGTGGAGATGATATTTAATAAAATAAGTAGAAATCCACTAAAAGTTTTGTTTGGTTATCTTGCAATCCCGAGATAATCGTCTCCATGCTCCAAATCCGTTTTAAAGCCATTTTTAAGGCATTTCGCGCATACATGAAATGAACACATTTTTCTCCAAAACTATAACAGATGCAAGCTTGTCCTGTTTGGTGGAGATGATATTTAATAAAATAAGTAGAAATCCACTAAAAGTTTTGTTTGGTTATCTTGCAATCCCGAGATAATCGTCTCCATGCTCCAAATCCATTTTAAAGCCATTTTTAAGGCATTTCGCGCATACATGAAATGAACACATTTTTCTCCAAAACTATAACAGATGCAAGCTTGTCCTGTTTGGTGGAGATAATATTTAATAAAATAAGTAGAAATCTACTAAAAGTTTCGTTTGTTTATATTGCCATCCTGAGATAATCGTCTCCATGCTCCAAATCCATTTTAAAGCCATTTCAAAGGCATTTTGCGCATACATGAAATGAACACATTTTTCTCCAAAACTATAACACATGCAAGCTTGTACTGTTTGGTGGAGATGATATTTAATAAAATAAGTAGAAATCCACTAAAAGTTTTGTTTGGTTATCTTGCAATCCCGAGATAATCGTCTCCATGCTCCAAATCCATTTTAAAGCCATTTTTAAGGCATTTCGCGCATACATGAAATGAACACATTTTTCTCCAAAACTATAACAGATGCAAGCTTGTCCTGTTTGGTGGAGATGATATTTAATAAAATAAGTAGAAATCCACTAAAAGTTTTGTTTGGTTATCTTGCAATCCCGAGATAATCGTCTCCATGCTCCAAATCCATTTTAAAGCCATTTTTAAGGCATTTCGCGCATACATGAAATGAACACATTTTTCTCCAAAACTATAACAGATGCAAGCTTGTCCTGTTTGGTGGAGATGATATTTAATAAAATAAGTAGAAATCCACTAAAAGTTTTGTTTGGTTATCTTGCAATCCCGAGATAATCGTCTCCATGCTCCAAATCCATTTTAAAGCCATTTTTAAGGCATTTCGCGCATACATGAAATGAACACATTTTTCTCCAAAACTATAACAGATGCAAGCTTGTCCTGTTTGGTGGAGATGATATTTAATAAAATAAGTAGAAATCCACTAAAAGTTTTGTTTGGTTATCTTGCAATCCCGAGATAATCGTCTCCATGCTCCAAATCCATTTTAAAGCCATTTTTAAGGCATTTCGCGCATACATGAAATGAACACATTTTTCTCCAAAACTATAACAGATGCAAGCTTGTCCTGTTTGGTGGAGATGATATTTAATAAAATAAGTAGAAATCCACTAAAAGTTTTGTTTGGTTATATTGCAATCCCGAGACAATCGTCTCCATGCTCCAAATCCATTTTAAAGCCATTTTTAAGGCATTTCGCGCATACATGAAATGAACACATTTTTCTCCAAAACTATAACAGATGCAAGCTTGTCCTGTTTGGTGGAGATGATATTTAATAAAATAAGTAGAAATCCACTAAAAGTTTTGTTTGGTTATCTTGCAATCCCGAGACAATCGTCTCCATGCTCCAAATCCATTTTAAAGCCATTTTTAAGGCATTTCGCGCATACATGAAATGAACACATTTTTCTCCAAAACTATAACAGATGCAAGCTTGTCCTGTTTGGTGGAGAGGATATTTAATAAAATAAGTAGAAATCCACTAAAAGTTTTGTTTGGTTATCTTGCAATCCCGAGATAATCGTCTCCATGCTCCAAATCCATTTTAAAGCCATTTTTAAGGCATTTCGCGCATACATGAAATGAACACATTTTTCTCCAAAACTATAACAGATGCAAGCTTGTCCTGTTTGGTGGAGATAATATTTAATAAAATAAGTAGAAATCTACTAAAAGTTTCGTTTGTTTATATTGCCATCCTGAGATAATCGTCTCCATGCTCCAAATCCATTTTAAAGCCATTTCAAAGGCATTTTGCGCATACATGAAATGAACACATTTTTCTCCAAAACTATAACACATGCAAGCTTGTCCTGTTTGGTGGAGATGATATTTAATAAAATAAGTAGAAATCCACTAAAAGTTTTGTTTGGTTATCTTGCAATCCCGAGATAATCGTCTCCATGCTCCAAATCCATTTTAAAGCCATTTTTAAGGCATTTCGCGCATACATGAAATGAACACATTTTTCTCCAAAACTATAACAGATGCAAGCTTGTCCTGTTTGGTGGAGATGATATTTAATAAAATAAGTAGAAATCCACTAAAAGTTTTGTTTGGTTATCTTGCAATCCCGAGATAATCGTCTCCATGCTCCAAATCCATTTTAAAGCCATTTTTAAGGCATTTCGCGCATACATGAAATGAACACATTTTTCTCCAAAACTATAACAGATGCAAGCTTGTCCTTTTTGGTGGAGATAATATTTAATAAAATAAGTAGAAATCTACTAAAAGTTTCGTTTGTTTATATTGCCATCCTGAGATAATCGTCTCCATGCTCCAAATCCATTTTAAAGCCATTTCAAAGGCATTTTGCGCATACATGAAATGAACACATTTTTCTCCAAAACTATAACACATGCAAGCTTGTCCTGTTTGGTGGAGATGATATTTAATAAAATAAGTAGAAATCCACTAAAAGTTTTGTTTGGTTATCTTGCAATCCCGAGATAATCGTCTCCATGCTCCAAATCCATTTTAAAGCCATTTTTAAGGCATTTCGCGCATACATGAAATGAACACATTTTTCTCCAAAACTATAACAGATGCAAGCTTGTCCTGATGGTGGAGATAATATTTAATAAAATAAGTAGAAATCTACTAAAAGTTTCGTTTGTTTATATTGCCATCCTGAGATAATCGTCTCCATGCTCCAAATCCATTTTAAAGCCATTTCAAAGGCATTTTGCGCATACATGAAATGAACACATTTTTCTCCAAAACTATAACACATGCAAGCTTGTCCTGTTTGGTGGAGATGATATTTAATAAAATAAGTAGAAATCCACTAAAAGTTTTGTTTGGTTATCTTGCAATCCCGAGATAATCGTCTCCATGCTCCAAATCCATTTTAAAGCCATTTTTAAGACATTTCGCGCATACATGAAATGAACACATTTTTCTCCAAAACTATAACAGATGCAAGCTTGTCCTGTTTGGTGGAGATGATATTTAATAAAATAAGTAGAAATCCACTAAAAGTTTTGTTTGGTTATCTTGCAATCCCGAGATAATCGTCTCCATGCTCCAAATCCATTTTAAAGCCATTTTTAAGGCATTTCGCGCATACATGAAATGAACACATTTTTCTCCAAAACTATAACAGATGCAAGCTTGTCCTGTTTGGTGGAGATGATATTTAATAAAATAAGTAGAAATCCACTAAAAGTTTTGTTTGGTTATCTTGCAATCCCGAGATAATCGTCTCCATGCTCCAAATCCATTTTAAAGCCATTTTTAAGGCATTTCGCGCATACATGAAATGAACACATTTTTCTCCAAAACTATAACAGATGCAAGCTTGTCCTGTTTGGTGGAGATGATATTTAATAAAATAAGTAGAAATCCACTAAAAGTTTTGTTTGGTTATCTTGCAATCCCGAGATAATCGTCTCCATGCTCCAAATCCATTTTAAAGCCATTTTTAAGGCATTTCGCGCATACATGAAATGAACACATTTTTCTCCAAAACTATAACAGATGCAAGCTTGTCCTGTTTGGTGGAGATGATATTTAATAAAATAAGTAGAAATCCACTAAAAGTTTTGTTTGGTTATATTGCAATCCCGAGATAATCGTCTCCATGCTCCAAATCCATTTTAAAGCCATTTTTAAGGCATTTCGCGCATACATGAAATGAACACATTTTTCTCCAAAACTATAACAGATGCAAGCTTGTCCTGTTTGGTGGAGATAATATTTAATAAAATAAGTAGAAATCTACTAAAAGTTTCGTTTGTTTATATTGCCATCCTGAGATAATCGTCTCCATGCTCCAAATCCATTTTAAAGCCATTTCAAAGGCATTTTGCGCATACATGAAATGAACACATTTTTCTCCAAAACTATAACACATGCAAGCTTGTCCTGTTTGGTGGAGATGATATTTAATAAAATAAGTAGAAATCCACTAAAAGTTTTGTTTGGTTATCTTGCAATCCCGAGATAATTGTCTCCATGCTCCAAATCCATTTTAAAGCCATTTTTAAGGCATTTCGCGCATACATGAAATGAACACATTTTTCTCCAAAACTATAACAGATGCAAGCTTGTCCTGTTTGGTGGAGATGATATTTAATAAAATAAGTAGAAATCCACTAAAAGTTTTGTTTGGTTATCTTGCAATCCCGAGATAATCGTCTCCATGCTCCAAATCCATTTTAAAGCCATTTTTAAGGCATTTCGCGCATACATGAAATGAACACATTTTTCTCCAAAACTATAACAGATGCAAGCTTGTCCTGTTTGGTGGAGATGATATTTAATAAAATAAGTAGAAATCCACTAAAAGTTTTGTTTGGTTATCTTGCAATCCCGAGATAATCGTCTCCATGCTCAAAATCCATTTTAAAGCCATTTTTAAGGCATTTCGCGCATACATGAAATGAACACATTTTTCTCCAAAACTATAACAGATGCAAGCTTGTCCTGTTTGGTGGAGATGATATTTAATAAAATAAGTAGAAATCCACTAAAAGTTTTGTTTGGTTATCTTGCAATCCCGAGATAATCGTCTCCATGCTCCAAATCCATTTTAAAGCCATTTCAAAGGCATTTTGCGCATACATGAAATGAACACATTTTTCTCCAAAACTATAACAGATGCAAGCTTGTCCTGTTTGGTGGAGATGATATTTAATAAAATAAGTAGAAATCCACTAAAAGTTTTGTTTGGTTATATTGCAATCCCGAGATAATCGTCTCCATGCTCCAAATCCATTTTAAAGCCATTTTTAAGGCATTTCGCGCATACATGAAATGAACACATTTTTCTCCAAAACTATAACAGATGCAAGCTTGTCCTGTTTGGTGGAGATGATATTTAATAAAATAAGTAGAAATCCACTAAAAGTTTTGTTTGGTTATCTTGCAATCCCGAGATAATCGTCTCCATGCTCCAAATCCGTTTTAAAGCCATTTTTAAGGCATTTCGCGCATACATGAAATGAACACATTTTTCTCCAAAACTATAACAGATGCAAGCTTGTCCTGTTTGGTGGAGATGATATTTAATAAAATAAGTAGAAATCCACTAAAAGTTTTGTTTGGTTATCTTGCAATCCCGAGATAATCGTCTCCATGCTCCAAATCCATTTTAAAGCCATTTTTAAGGCATTTCGCGCATACATGAAATGAACACATTTTTCTCCAAAACTATAACAGATGCAAGCTTGTCCTGTTTGGTGGAGATAATATTTAATAAAATAAGTAGAAATCTACTAAAAGTTTCGTTTGTTTATATTGCCATCCTGAGATAATCGTCTCCATGCTCCAAATCCATTTTAAAGCCATTTTTAAGGCATTTCGCGCATACATGAAATGAACACATTTTTCTCCAAAACTATAACAGATGCAAGCTTGTCCTGTTTGGTGGAGATGATATTTAATAAAATAAGTAGAAATCCACTAAAAGTTTTGTTTGGTTATCTTGCAATCCCGAGATAATCGTCTCCATGCTCCAAATCCATTTTAAAGCCATTTTTAAGGCATTTCGCGCATACATGAAATGAACACATTTTTCTCCAAAACTATAACAGATGCAAGCTTGTCCTGTTTGGTGGAGATGATATTTAATAAAATAAGTAGAAATCCACTAAAAGTTTTGTTTGGTTATCTTGCAATCCCGAGATAATCGTCTCCATGCTCCAAATCCGTTTTAAAGCCATTTTTAAGGCATTTCGCGCATACATGAAATGAACACATTTTTCTCCAAAACTATAACAGATGCAAGCTTGTCCTGTTTGGTGGAGATGATATTTAATAAAATAAGTAGAAATCCACTAAAAGTTTTGTTTGGTTATCTTGCAATCCCGAGATAATCGTCTCCATGCTCCAAATCCATTTTAAAGCCATTTTTAAGGCATTTCGCGCATACATGAAATGAACACATTTTTCTCCAAAACTATAACAGATGCAAGCTTGTCCTGTTTGGTGGAGATAATATTTAATAAAATAAGTAGAAATCTACTAAAAGTTTCGTTTGTTTATATTGCCATCCTGAGATAATCGTCTCCATGCTCCAAATCCATTTTAAAGCCATTTCAAAGGCATTTTGCGCATACATGAAATGAACACATTTTTCTCCAAAACTATAACACATGCAAGCTTGTACTGTTTGGTGGAGATGATATTTAATAAAATAAGTAGAAATCCACTAAAAGTTTTGTTTGGTTATCTTGCAATCCCGAGATAATCGTCTCCATGCTCCAAATCCATTTTAAAGCCATTTTTAAGGCATTTCGCGCATACATGAAATGAACACATTTTTCTCCAAAACTATAACAGATGCAAGCTTGTCCTGTTTGGTGGAGATGATATTTAATAAAATAAGTAGAAATCCACTAAAAGTTTTGTTTGGTTATCTTGCAATCCCGAGATAATCGTCTCCATGCTCCAAATCCATTTTAAAGCCATTTTTAAGGCATTTCGCGCATACATGAAATGAACACATTTTTCTCCAAAACTATAACAGATGCAAGCTTGTCCTGTTTGGTGGAGATGATATTTAATAAAATAAGTAGAAATCCACTAAAAGTTTTGTTTGGTTATCTTGCAATCCCGAGATAATCGTCTCCATGCTCCAAATCCATTTTAAAGCCATTTTTAAGGCATTTCGCGCATACATGAAATGAACACATTTTTCTCCAAAACTATAACAGATGCAAGCTTGTCCTGTTTGGTGGAGATGATATTTAATAAAATAAGTAGAAATCCACTAAAAGTTTTGTTTGGTTATATTGCAAACCCGAGATAATCGTCTCCATGCTCCAAATCCATTTTAAAGCCATTTTTAAGGCATTTCGCGCATACATGAAATGAACACATTTTTCTCCAAAACTATAACAGATGCAAGCTTGTCCTGTTTGGTGGAGATGATATTTAATAAAATAAGTAGAAATCCACTAAAAGTTTTGTTTGGTTATCTTGCAATCCCGAGATAATCGTCTCCATGCTCCAAATCCATTTTAAAGCCATTTTTAAGGCATTTCGCGCATACATGAAATGAACACATTTTTCTCCAAAACTATAACAGATGCAAGCTTGTCCTGTTTGGTGGAGATGATATTTAATAAAATAAGTAGAAATCCACTAAAAGTTTTGTTTGGTTATCTTGCAATCCCGAGATAATCGTCTCCATGCTCCAAATCCATTTTAAAGCCATTTTTAAGGCATTTCGCGCATACATGAAATGAACACATTTTTCTCCAAAACTATAACAGATGCAAGCTTGTCCTGTTTGGTGGAGATGATATTTAATAAAATAAGTAGAAATCCACTAAAAGTTTTGTTTGGTTATCTTGCAATCCCGAGATAATCGTCTCCATGCTCCAAATCCATTTTAAAGCCATTTTTAAGGCATTTCGCGCATACATGAAATGAACACATTTTTCTCCAAAACTATAACAGATGCAAGCTTGTCCTGTTTGGTGGAGATGATATTTAATAAAATAAGTAGAAATCCACTAAAAGTTTTGTTTGGTTATCTTGCAATCCCGAGATAATCGTCTCCATGCTCCAAATCCATTTTAAAGCCATTTTTAAGGCATTTCGCGCATACATGAAATGAACACATTTTTCTCCAAAACTATAACAGATGCAAGCTTGTCCTGTTTGGTGGAGATGATATTTAATAAAATAAGTAGAAATCCACTAAAAGTTTTGTTTGGTTATATTGCAATCCCGAGATAATCGTCTCCATGCACCAAATCCATTTTAAAGCCATTTTTAAGGCATTTCGCGCATACATGAAATGAACACATTTTTCTCCAAAACTATAACAGATGCAAGCTTGTCCTGTTTGGTGGAGATGATATTTAATAAAATAAGTAGAAATCCACTAAAAGTTTTGTTTGGTTATCTTGCAATCCCGAGATAATCGTCTCCATGCTCCAAATCCATTTTAAAGCCATTTTTAAGGCATTTCGCGCATACATGAAATGAACACATTTTTCTCCAAAACTATAACAGATGCAAGCTTGTCCTGTTTGGTGGAGATGATATTTAATAAAATAAGTAGAAATCCACTAAAAGTTTTGTTTGGTTATCTTGCAATCCCGAGATAATCGTCTCCATGCTCCAAATCCATTTTAAAGCCATTTTTAAGGCATTTCGCGCATACATGAAATGAACACATTTTTCTCCAAAACTATAACAGATGCAAGCTTGTCCTGTTTGGTGGAGATGATATTTAATAAAATAAGTAGAAATCCACTAAAAGTTTTGTTTGGTTATCTTGCAATCCCGAGATAATCGTCTCCATGCTCCAAATCTATTTTAAAGCCATTTTTAAGGCATTTCGCGCATACATGAAATGAACACATTTTTCTCCAAAACTATAACAGATGCAAGCTTGTCCTGTTTGGTGGAGATAATATTTAATAAAATAAGTAGAAATCCACTAAAAGTTTCGTTTGTTTATATTGCCATCCTGAGATAATCGTCTCCATGCTCCAAATCCATTTTAAAGCCATTTTTAAGGCATTTCGCGCATACATGAAATGAACACATTTTTCTCCAAAACTATAACAGATGCAAGCTTGTCCTGTTTGGTGGAGATGATATTTAATAAAATAAGTAGAAATCCACTAAAAGTTTTGTTTGGTTATCTTGCAATCCCGAGATACGTCTCCATGCTCCAAATCCATTTTAAAGCCATTTTTAAGGCATTTCGCGCATACATGAAATGAACACATTTTTCTCCAAAACTATAACAGATGCAAGCTTGTCCTGTTTGGTGGAGATGATATTTAATAAAATAAGTAGAAATCCACTAAAAGTTTTGTTTGGTTATAGTGCAATCCCGAGATAATCGTCTCCATGCTCCAAATCCATTTTAAAGCCATTTTTAAGGCATTTCGCGCATACATGAAATGAACACATTTTTCTCCAAAACTATAACAGATGCAAGCTTGTCCTGTTTGGTGGAGATGATATTTAATAAAATAAGTAGAAATCCACTAAAAGTTTTGTTTGGTTATCTTGCAATCCCGAGATAATCGTCTGCATGCTCCAAATCCATTTTAAAGCCATTTTTAAGGCATTTCGCGCATACATGAAATGAACACATTTTTCTCCAAAACTATAACAGATGCAAGCTTGTCCTGTTTGGTGGAGATAATATTTAATAAAATAAGTAGAAATCTACTAAAAGTTTCGTTTGTTTATATTGCCATCCTGAGATAATCGTCTCCATGCTCCAAATCCATTTTAAAGCCATTTTTAAGGCATTTCGCGCATACATGAAATGAACACATTTTTCTCCAAAACTATAACAGATGCAAGCTTGTCCTGTTTGGTGGAGATAATATTTAATAAAATAAGTAGAAATCTACTAAAAGTTTCGTTTGTTTATATTGCCATCCTGAGATAATCGTCTCCATGCTCCAAATCCATTTTAAAGCCATTTCAAAGGCATTTTGCGCATACATGAAATGAACACATTTTTCTCCAAAACTATAACACATGCAAGCTTGTCCTGTTTGGTGGAGATGATATTTAATAAAATAAGTAGAAATCCACTAAAAGTTTTGTTTGGTTATCTTGCAATCCCGAGATAATCGTCTCCATGCTCCAAATCCATTTTAAAGCCATTTTTAAGGCATTTCGCGCATACATGAAATGAACACATTTTTCTCCAAAACTATAACAGATGCAAGCTTGTCCTGTTTGGTGGAGATGATATTTAATAAAATAAGTAGAAATCCACTAAAAGTTTTGTTTGGTTATCTTGCAATCCCGAGATAATCGTCTGCATGCTCCAAATCCATTTTAAAGCCATTTTTAAGGCATTTCGCGCATACATGAAATGAACACATTTTTCTCCAAAACTATAACAGATGCAAGCTTGTCCTGTTTAGTGGAGATGATATTTAATAACATAAGTAGAAATCCACTAAAAGTTTTGTTTGGTTATCTTGCAATCCCGAGATAATCGTCTGCATGCTCCAAATCCATTTTAAAGCCATTTTTAAGGCATTTCGCGCATACATGAAATGAACACATTTTTCTCCAAAACTATAACAGATGCAAGCTTGTCCTGTTTGGTGGAGATGATATTTAATAACATAAGTAGAAATCCACTAAAAGTTTTGTTTGGTTATCTTGCAATCCCGAGATAATCGTCTCCATGCTCCAAATCCATTTTAAAGCCATTTTTAAGGCATTTCGCGCATACATGAAATGAACACATTTTTCTCCAAAACTATAACAGATGCAAGCTTGTCCTGTTTGGTGGAGATAATATTTAATAAAATAAGTAGAAATCCACTAAAAGTTTCGTTTGTTTATATTGCCATCCTGAGATAATCGTCTCCATGCTCCAAATCCATTTTAAAGCCATTTTTAAGGCATTTCGCGCATACATGAAATGAACACATTTTTCTCCAAAACTATAACAGATGCAAGCTTGTCCTGTTTGGTGGAGATGATATTTAATAAAATAAGTAGAAATCCACTAAAAGTTTTGTTTGGTTATCTTGCAATCCCGAGATACGTCTCCATGCTCCAAATCCATTTTAAAGCCATTTTTAAGGCATTTCGCGCATACATGAAATGAACACATTTTTCTCCAAAACTATAACAGATGCAAGCTTGTCCTGTTTGGTGGAGATGATATTTAATAAAATAAGTAGAAATCCACTAAAAGTTTTGTTTGGTTATAGTGCAATCCCGAGATAATCGTCTCCATGCTCCAAATCCATTTTAAAGCCATTTTTAAGGCATTTCGCGCATACATGAAATGAACACATTTTTCTCCAAAACTATAACAGATGCAAGCTTGTCCTGTTTGGTGGAGATGATATTTAATAAAATAAGTAGAAATCCACTAAAAGTTTTGTTTGGTTATCTTGCAATCCCGAGATAATCGTCTGCATGCTCCAAATCCATTTTAAAGCCATTTTTAAGGCATTTCGCGCATACATGAAATGAACACATTTTTCTCCAAAACTATAACAGATGCAAGCTTGTCCTGTTTGGTGGAGATAATATTTAATAAAATAAGTAGAAATCTACTAAAAGTTTCGTTTGTTTATATTGCCATCCTGAGATAATCGTCTCCATGCTCCAAATCCATTTTAAAGCCATTTCAAAGGCATTTTGCGCATACATGAAATGAACACATTTTTCTCCAAAACTATAACACATGCAAGCTTGTCCTGTTTGGTGGAGATGATATTTAATAAAATAAGTAGAAATCCACTAAAAGTTTTGTTTGGTTATCTTGCAATCCCGAGATAATCGTCTCCATGCTCCAAATCCATTTTAAAGCCATTTTTAAGGCATTTCGCGCATACATGAAATGAACACATTTTTCTCCAAAACTATAACAGATGCAAGCTTGTCCTGTTTGGTGGAGATGATATTTAATAAAATAAGTAGAAATCCACTAAAAGTTTTGTTTGGTTATCTTGCAATCCCGAGATAATCGTCTGCATGCTCCAAATCCATTTTAAAGCCATTTTTAAGGCATTTCGCGCATACATGAAATGAACACATTTTTCTCCAAAACTATAACAGATGCAAGCTTGTCCTGTTTGGTGGAGATGATATTTAATAACATAAGTAGAAATCCACTAAAAGTTTTGTTTGGTTATCTTGCAATCCCGAGATAATCGTCTCCATGCTCCAAATCCATTTTAAAGCCATTTTTAAGGCATTTCGCGCATACATGAAATGAACACATTTTTCTCCAAAACTATAACAGATGCAAGCTTGTCCTGTTTGGTGGAGATGATATTTAATAACATAAGTAGAAATCCACTAAAAGTTTTGTTTGGTTATCTTGCAATCCCGAGATAATCGTCTCCATGCTCCAAATCCATTTTAAAGCCATTTTTAAGGCATTTCGCGCATACATGAAATGAACACATTTTTCTCCAAAACTATAACAGATGCAAGCTTGTCCTGTTTGGTGGAGATGATATTTAATAACATAAGTAGAAATCCACTAAAAGTTTTGTTTGGTTATCTTGCAATCCCGAGATAATCGTCTCCTTGCTCCAAATCCATTTTAAAGCCATTTTTAAGGCATTTCGCGCATACATGAAATGAACACATTTTTCTCCAAAACTATAACAGATGCAAGCTTGTCCTGTTTGGTGGAGATGATATTTAATAACATAAGTAGAAATCCACTAAAAGTTTTGTTTGGTTATATTGCAATCCCGAGATAATCGTCTCCATGCTCCAAATCCATTTTAAAGCCATTTTTAAGGCATTTCGCGCATACATGAAATGAACACATTTTTCTCCAAAACTATAACAGATGCAAGCTTGTCCTGTTTGGTGGAGATGATATTTAATAAAATAAGTAGAAATCCACTAAAAGTTTTGTTTGGTTATCTTGCAATCCCGAGATAATCGTCTCCATGCTCCAAATCCATTTTAAAGCCATTTTTAAGGCATTTCGCGCATACATGAAATGAACACATTTTTCTCCAAAACTATAACAGATGCAAGCTTGTCCTGTTTGGTGGAGATGATATTTAATAAAATAAGTAGAAATCCACTAAAAGTTTTGTTTGGTTATCTTGCAATCCCGAGATAATCGTCTCCATGCTCCAAATCCATTTTAAAGCCATTTTTAAGGCATTTCGCGCATACATGAAATGAACACATTTTTCTCCAAAACTATAACAGATGCAAGCTTGTCCTGTTTGGTGGAGATGATATTTAATAAAATAAGTAGAAATCCACTAAAAGTTTTGTTTGGTTATCTTGCAATCCCGAGATAATCGTCTCCATGCTCAAAATCCATTTTAAAGCCATTTTTAAGGCATTTCGCGCATACATGAAATGAACACATTTTTCTCCAAAACTATAACAGATGCAAGCTTGTCCTGTTTGGTGGAGATGATATTTAATAAAATAAGTAGAAATCCACTAAAAGTTTTGTTTGGTTATATTGCAATCCCGAGATAATCGTCTCCATGCTCCAAATCCATTTTAAAGCCATTTTTAAGGCATTTCGCGCATACATGAAATGAACACATTTTTCTCCAAAACTATAACAGATGCAAGCTTGTCCTGTTTGGTGGAGATGATATTTAATAAAATAAGTAGAAATCCACTAAAAGTTTTGTTTGGTTATCTTGCAATCCCGAGATAATCGTCTCCATGCTCCAAATCCATTTTAAAGCCATTTTTAAGGCATTTCGCGCATACATGAAATGAACACATTTTTCTCCAAAACTATAACAGATGCAAGCTTGTCCTGTTTGGTGGAGATGATATTTAATAAAATAAGTAGAAATCCACTAAAAGTTTTGTTTGGTTATCTTGCAATCCCGAGATAATCGTCTCCATGCTCCAAATCCATTTTAAAGCCATTTTTAAGGCATTTCGCGCATACATGAAATGAACACATTTTTCTCCAAAACTATAACAGATGCAAGCTTGTCCTGTTTGGTGGAGATGATATTTAATAAAATAAGTAGAAATCCACTAAAAGTTTTGTTTGGTTATCTTGCAATCCCGAGATAATCGTCTCCATGCTCCAAATCCATTTTAAAGCCATTTTTAAGGCATTTCGCGCATACATGAAATGAACACATTTTTCTCCAAAACTATAACAGATGCAAGCTTGTCCTGTTTGGTGGAGATGATATTTAATAAAATAAGTAGAAATCCACTAAAAGTTTTGTTTGGTTATCTTGCAATCCCGAGATAATCGTCTCCATGCTCCAAATCCACTTTAAAGCCATTTTTAAGGCATTTCGCGCATACATGAAATGAACACATTTTTCTCCAAAACTATAACAGATGCAAGCTTGTCCTGTTTGGTGGAGATAATATTTAATAAAATAAGTAGAAATCTACTAAAAGTTTCGTTTGTTTATATTGCCATCCTGAGATAATCGTCTCCATGCTCCAAATCCATTTTAAAGCCATTTCAAAGGCATTTTGCGCATACATGAAATGAACACATTTTTCTCCAAAACTATAACACATGCAAGCTTGTCCTGTTTGGTGGAGATGATATTTAATAAAATAAGTAGAAATCCACTAAAAGTTTTGTTTGGTTATCTTGCAATCCCGAGATAATCGTCTCCATGCTCCAAATCCATTTTAAAGCCATTTTTAAGGCATTTCGCGCATACATGAAATGAACACATTTTTCTCCAAAACTATAACAGATGCAAGCTTGTCCTGTTTGGTGGAGATGATATTTAATAAAATAAGTAGAAATCCACTAAAAGTTTTGTTTGGTTATCTTGCAATCCCGAGATAATCGTCTCCATGCTCCAAATCCATTTTAAAGCCATTTTTAAGGCATTTCGCGCATACATGAAATGAACACATTTTTCTCCAAAACTATAACAGATGCAAGCTTGTCCTGTTTGGTGGAGATGATATTTAATAAAATAAGTAGAAATCCACTAAAAGTTTTGTTTGGTTATCTTGCAATCCCGAGATAATCGTCTCCATGCTCCAAATCTATTTTAAAGCCATTTTTAAGGCATTTCGCGCATACATGAAATGAACACATTTTTCTCCAAAACTATAAAAGATGCAAGCTTGTCCTGTTTGGTGGAGATGATATTTAATAAAATAAGTAGAAATCCACTAAAAGTTTTGTTTGGTTATATTGCAATCCCGAGATAATCGTCTCCATGCTCCAAATCCATTTTAAAGCCATTTTTAAGGCATTTCGCGCATACATGAAATGAACACATTTTTCTCCAAAACTATAACAGATGCAAGCTTGTCCTGTTTGGTGAAGATGATATTTAATAAAATAAGTAGAAATCCACTAAAAGTTTTGTTTGGTTATCTTGCAATCCCGAGATAATCGTCTCCATGCTCCAAATCCATTTTAAAGCCAATTTTAAGGCATTTCGCGCATACATGAAATGAACACATTTTTCTCCAAACCTATAACAGATGCAAGCTTGTCCTGTTTGGTGGAGATGATATTTAATAAAATAAGTAGAAATCCACTAAAAGTTTTGTTTGGTTATCTTGCAATCCCGAGATAATCGTCTCCATGCTCCAAATCCATTTTAAAGCCATTTTTAAGGCATTTCGCGCATACATGAAATGAACACATTTTTCTCCAAAACTATAACAGATGCAAGCTTGTCCTGTTTGGTGGAGATGATATTTAATAAAATAAGTAGAAATCCACTAAAAGTTTTGTTTGGTTATCTTGCAATCCCGAGATAATCGTCTCCATGCTCCAAATCCATTTTTAAAGCCATTTTTAAGGCATTTCGCGCATACATGAAATGAACACATTTTTCTCCAAAACTATAACAGATGCAAGCTTGTCCTGTTTGGTGGAGATGATATTTAATAAAATAAGTAGAAATCCACTAAAAGTTTTGTTTGGTTATCTTGCAATCCCGAGATAATCGTCTCCATGCTCCAAATCCATTTTAAAGCCATTTTTAAGGCATTTCGCGCATACATGAAATGAACACATTTTTCTCCAAAACTATAACAGATGCAAGCTTGTCCTGTTTGGTGGAGATGATATTTAATAAAATAAGTAGAAATCCACTAAAAGTTTTGTTTGGTTATCTTGCAATCCCGAGATAATCGTCTCCATGCTCCAAATCCATTTTAAAGCCATTTTTAAGGCATTTCGCGCATACATGAAATGAACACATTTTTCTCCAAAACTATAACAGATGCAAGCTTGTCCTGTTTGGTGGAGATGATATTTAATAAAATAAGTAGAAATCCACTAAAAGTTTTGTTTGGTTATATTGCAATCCCGAGATAATCGTCTCCATGCTCCAAATCCATTTTAAAGCCATTTTTAAAGCATTTCGCGCATACATGAAATGAACACATTTTTCTCCAAAACTATAACAGATGCAAGCTTGTCCTGTTTGGTGGAGATGATATTTAATAAAATAAGTAGAAATCCACTAAAAGTTTTGTTTGGTTATCTTGCAATCCCGAGATAATCGTCTCCATGCTCCAAATCCATTTTAAAGCCATTTTTAAGGCATTTCGCGCATACATGAAATGAACACATTTTTCTCCAAAACTATAACAGATGCAAGCTTGTCCTGTTTGGTGGAGATGATATTTAATAAAATAAGTAGAAATCCACTAAAAGTTTTGTTTGGTTATCTTGCAATCCCGAGATAATCGTCTCCATGCTCCAAATCCATTTTAAAGCCATTTTTAAGGCATTTCGCGCATACATGAAATGAACACATTTTTCTCCAAAACTATAACAGATGCAAGCTTGTCCTGTTTGGTGGAGATGATATTTAATAAAATAAGTAGAAATCCACTAAAAGTTTTGTTTGGTTATATTGCAATCCCGAGATAATCGTCTCCATGCTCCAAATCCATTTTAAAGCCATTTTTAAGGCATTTCGCGCATACATGAAATGAACACATTTTTCTCCAAAACTATAACAGATGCAAGCTTGTCCTGTTTGGTGGAGATGATATTTAATAAAATAAGTAGAAATCCACTAAAAGTTTTGTTTGGTTATCTTGCAATCCCGAGATAATCGTCTCCATGCTCCAAATCCATTTTAAAGCCATTTTTAAGGCATTTCGCGCATACATGAAATGAACACATTTTTCTCCAAAACTATAACAGATGCAAGCTTGTCCTGTTTGGTGGAGATGATATTTAATAAAATAAGTAGAAATCCACTAAAAGTTTTGTTTGGTTATCTTGCAATCCCGAGATAATCGTCTCCATGCTCCAAATCCATTTTAAAGCCATTTTTAAGGCATTTCGCGCATACATGAAATGAACACATTTTTCTCCAAAACTATAACAGATGCAAGCTTGTCCTGTTTGGTGGAGATGATATTTAATAAAATAAGTAGAAATCCACTAAAAGTTTTGTTTGGTTATCTTGCAATCCCGAGATAATCGTCTCCATGCTCCAAATCTATTTTAAAGCCATTTTTAAGGCATTTCGCGCATACATGAAATGAACACATTTTTCTCCAAAACTATAACAGATGCAAGCTTGTCCTGTTTGGTGGAGATAATATTTAATAAAATAAGTAGAAATCTACTAAAAGTTTCGTTTGTTTATATTGCCATCCTGAGATAATCGTCTCCATGCTCCAAATCCATTTTAAAGCCATTTTTAAGGCATTTCGCGCATACATGAAATGAACACATTTTTCTCCAAAACTATAACAGATGCAAGCTTGTCCTGTTTGGTGGAGATGATATTTAATAAAATAAGTAGAAATCCACTAAAAGTTTTGTTTGGTTATCTTGCAATCCCGAGATACGTCTCCATGCTCCAAATCCATTTTAAAGCCATTTTTAAGGCATTTCGCGCATACATGAAATGAACACATTTTTCTCCAAAACTATAACAGATGCAAGCTTGTCCTGTTTGGTGGAGATGATATTTAATAAAATAAGTAGAAATCCACTAAAAGTTTTGTTTGGTTATATTGCAATCCCGAGATAATCGTCTCCATGCTCCAAATCCATTTTAAAGCCATTTTTAAGGCATTTCGCGCATACATGAAATGAACACATTTTTCTCCAAAACTATAACAGATGCAAGCTTGTCCTGTTTGGTGGAGATGATATTTAATAAAATAAGTAGAAATCCACTAAAAGTTTTGTTTGGTTATCTTGCAATCCCGAGATAATCGTCTGCATGCTCCAAATCCATTTTAAAGCCATTTTTAAGGCATTTCGCGCATACATGAAATGAACACATTTTTCTCCAAAACTATAACAGATGCAAGCTTGTCCTGTTTGGTGGAGATAATATTTAATAAAATAAGTAGAAATCTACTAAAAGTTTCGTTTGTTTATATTGCCATCCTGAGATAATCGTCTCCATGCTCCAAATCCATTTTAAAGCCATTTTTAAGGCATTTCGCGCATACATGAAATGAACACATTTTTCTCCAAAACTATAACAGATGCAAGCTTGTCCTGTTTGGTGGAGATAATATTTAATAAAATAAGTAGAAATCTACTAAAAGTTTCGTTTGTTTATATTGCCATCCTGAGATAATCGTCTCCATGCTCCAAATCCATTTTAAAGCCATTTCAAAGGCATTTTGCGCATACATGAAATGAACACATTTTTCTCCAAAACTATAACACATGCAAGCTTGTCCTGTTTGGTGGAGATGATATTTAATAAAATAAGTAGAAATCCACTAAAAGTTTTGTTTGGTTATCTTGCAATCCCGAGATAATCGTCTCCATGCTCCAAATCCATTTTAAAGCCATTTTTAAGGCATTTCGCGCATACATGAAATGAACACATTTTTCTCCAAAACTATAACAGATGCAAGCTTGTCCTGTTTGGTGGAGATGATATTTAATAAAATAAGTAGAAATCCACTAAAAGTTTTGTTTGGTTATCTTGCAATCCCGAGATAATCGTCTGCATGCTCCAAATCCATTTTAAAGCCATTTTTAAGGCATTTCGCGCATACATGAAATGAACACATTTTTCTCCAAAACTATAACAGATGCAAGCTTGTCCTGTTTGGTGGAGATGATATTTAATAAAATAAGTAGAAATCCACTAAAAGTTTTGTTTGGTTATCTTGCAATCCCGAGATAATCGTCTCCGTGCTCCAAATCCATTTTAAAGCCATTTTTAAGGCATTTCGCGCATACATGAAATGAACACATTTTTCTCCAAAACTATAACAGATGCAAGCTTGTCCTGTTTGGTGGAGATGATATTTAATAAAATAAGTAGAAATCCACTAAAAGTTTTGTTTGGTTATATTGCAATCCCGAGATAATCGTCTCCATGCTCCAAATCCATTTTAAAGCCATTTTTAAGGCATTTCGCGCATACATGAAATGAACACATTTTTCTCCAAAACTATAACAGATGCAAGCTTGTCCTGTTTGGTGGAGATGATATTTAATAAAATAAGTAGAAATCCACTAAAAGTTTTGTTTGGTTATCTTGCAATCCCGAGATAATCGTCTCCATGCTCCAAATCCATTTTAAAGCCATTTTTAAGGCATTTCGCGCATACATGAAATGAACACATTTTTCTCCAAAACTATAACAGATGCAAGCTTGTCCTGTTTGGTGGAGATGATATTTAATAAAATAAGTAGAAATCCACTAAAAGTTTTGTTTGGTTATCTTGCAATCCCGAGATAATCGTCTCCATGCTCCAAATCCATTTTAAAGCCATTTTTAAGGCATTTCGCGCATACATGAAATGAACACATTTTTCTCCAAAACTATAACAGATGCAAGCTTGTCTTGTTTGGTGGAGATGATATTTAATAAAATAAGTAGAAATCCACTAAAAGTTTTGTTTGGTTATCTTGCAATCCCGAGATAATCGTCTCCATGCTCCAAATCCATTTTAAAGCCATTTTTAAGGCATTTCGCGCATACATGAAATGAACACATTTTTCTCCAAAACTATAACAGATGCAAGCTTGTCCTGTTTGGTGGAGATGATATTTAATAAAATAAGTAGAAATCCACTAAAAGTTTTGTTTGGTTATATTGCAATCCCGAGATAATCGTCTCCATGCTCCAAATCCATTTTAAAGCCATTTTTAAGGCATTTCGCGCATACATGAAATGAACACATTTTTCTCCAAAACTATAACAGATGCAAGCTTGTCCTGTTTGGTGGAGATGATATTTAATAAAATAAGTAGAAATCCACTAAAAGTTTTGTTTGGTTATCTTGCAATCCCGAGATAATCGTCTCCATGCACCAAATCCATTTTAAAGCCATTTTTAAGGCATTTCGCGCATACATGAAATGAACACATTTTTCTCCAAAACTATAACAGATGCAAGCTTGTCCTGTTTGGTGGAGATAATATTTAATAAAATAAGTAGAAATCTACTAAAAGTTTCGTTTGTTTATATTGCCATCCTGAGATAATCGTCTCCATGCTCCAAATCCATTTTAAAGCCATTTCAAAGGCATTTTGCGCATACATGAAATGAACACATTTTTCTCCAAAACTATAACACATGCAAGCTTGTCCTGTTTGGTGGAGATGATATTTAATAAAATAAGTAGAAATACACTAAAAGTTTTGTTTGGTTATCTTGCAATCCCGAGATAATCGTCTCCATGCTCCAAATCCATTTTAAAGCCATTTTTAAGGCATTTCGCGCATACATGAAATGAACACATTTTTCTCCAAAACTATAACAGATGCAAGCTTGTCCTGTTTGGTGCAGATGATATTTAATAAAATAAGTAGAAATCCACTAAAAGTTTTGTTTGGTTATCTTGCAATCCCGAGATAATCGTCTCCATGCTCCAAATCCATTTTAAAGCCATTTTTAAGGCATTTCGCGCATACATGAAATGAACACATTTTTCTCCAAAACTATAACAGATGCAAGCTTGTCCTGTTTGGTGGAGATGATATTTAATAAAATAAGTAGAAATCCACTAAAAGTTTTGTTTGGTTATCTTGCAATCCCGAGATAATCGTCTCCATGCTCCAAATCCATTTTAAAGCCATTTCAAAGGCATTTTGCGCATACATGAAATTAACACATTTTTCTCCAAAACTATAACACATGGAAGCTTGTCCTGTTTGGTGGAGATGATATTTAATAAAATAAGTAGAAATCCACTAAAAGTTTTGTTTGGTTATCTTGCAATCCCGAGATAATCGTCTCCATGCTCCAAATCCATTTTAAAGCCATTTTTAAGGCATTTCGCGCATACATGAAATGAACACATTTTTCTCCAAAACTATAACAGATGCAAGCTTGTCCTGTTTGGTGGAGATGATATTTAATAAAATAAGTAGAAATCCACTAAAAGTTTTGTTTGGTTATCTTGCAATCCCGAGATAATCGTCTCCATGCTCCAAATCCATTTTAAAGCCATTTTTAAGGCATTTCGCGCATACATGAAATGAACACATTTTTCTCCAAAACTATAACAGATGCAAGCTTGTCCTGTTTGGTGGAGATGATATTTAATAAAATAAGTAGAAATCCACTAAAAGTTTTGTTTGGTTATCTTGCAATCCCGAGATAATCGTCTCCATGCTCCAAATCCATTTTAAAGCCATTTTTAAGGCATTTCGCGCATACATGAAATGAACACATTTTTCTCCAAAACTATAACAGATGCAAGCTTGTCCTGTTTGGTGGAGATGATATTTAATAAAATAAGTAGAAATCCACTAAAAGTTTTGTTTGGTTATATTGCAATCCCGAGATAATCGTCTCCATGCTCCAAATCCATTTTAAAGCCATTTTTAAGGCATTTCGCGCATACATGAAATGAACACATTTTTCTCCAAAACTATAACAGATGCAAGCTTGTCCTGTTTGGTGGAGATGATATTTAATAAAATAAGTAGAAATCCACTAAAAGTTTTGTTTGGTTATCTTGCAATCCCGAGATAATCGTCTCCATGCTCCAAATCCATTTTAAAGCCATTTTTAAGGCATTTCGCGCATACATGAAATGAACACATTTTTCTCCAAAACTATAACAGATGCAAGCTTGTCCTGTTTGGTGGAGATGATATTTAATAAAATAAGTAGAAATCCACTAAAAGTTTTGTTTGGTTATCTTGCAATCCCGAGATAATCGTCTCCATGCTCCAAATCCATTTTAAAGCCATTTTTAAGGCATTTCGCGCATACATGAAATGAACACATTTTTCTCCAAAACTATAACAGATGCAAGCTTGTCTTGTTTGGTGGAGATGATATTTAATAAAATAAGTAGAAATCCACTAAAAGTTTTGTTTGGTTATCTTGCAATCCCGAGATAATCGTCTCCATGCTCCAAATCCATTTTAAAGCCATTTTTAAGGCATTTCGCGCATACATGAAATGAACACATTTTTCTCCAAAACTATAACAGATGCAAGCTTGTCCTGTTTGGTGGAGATAATATTTAATAAAATAAGTAGAAATCTACTAAAAGTTTCGTTTGTTTATATTGCCATCCTGAGATAATCGTCTCCATGCTCCAAATCCATTTTAAAGCCATTTTTAAGGCATTTCGCGCATACATGAAATGAACACATTTTTCTCCAAAACTATAACAGATGCAAGCTTGTCCTGTTTGGTGGAGATGATATTTAATAAAATAAGTAGAAATCCACTAAAAGTTTTGTTTGGTTATCTTGCAATCCCGAGATAATCGTCTCCATGCTCCAAATCCATTTTAAAGCCATTTTTAAGGCATTTTGCGCATACATGAAATGAACACATTTTTCTCCAAAACTATAACAGATGCAAGCTTGTCCTGTTTGGTGGAGATGATATTTAATAAAAAAAGTAGAAATCCACTAAAAGTTTTGTTTGGTTATATTGCAATCCCGAGATAATCGTCTCCATGCTCCAAATCCATTTTAAAGCCATTTTTAAGGCATTTCGCGCATACATGAAATGAACACATTTTTCTCCAAAACTATAACAGATGCAAGCTTGTCCTGTTTGGTGGAGATGATATTTAATAAAATAAGTAGAAATCCACTAAAAGTTTTGTTTGGTTATCTTGCAATCCCGAGATAATCGTCTCCATGCACCAAATCCATTTTAAAGCCATTTTTAAGGCATTTCGCGCATACATGAAATGAACACATTTTTCTCCAAAACTATAACAGATGCAAGCTTGTCCTGTTTGGTGGAGATAATATTTAATAAAATAAGTAGAAATCTACTAAAAGTTTCGTTTGTTTATATTGCCATCCTGAGATAATCGTCTCCATGCTCCAAATCCATTTTAAAGCCATTTCAAAGGCATTTTGCGCATACATGAAATGAACACATTTTTCTCCAAAACTATAACACATGCAAGCTTGTCCTGTTTGGTGGAGATGATATTTAATAAAATAAGTAGAAATCCACTAAAAGTTTTGTTTGGTTATCTTGCAATCCCGAGATAATCGTCTCCATGCTCCAAATCCATTTTAAAGCCATTTTTAAGGCATTTCGCGCATAAATGAAATGAACACATTTTTCTCCAAAACTATAACAGATGCAAGCTTGTCCTGTTTGGAGCAGATGATATTTAATAAAATAAGTAGAAATCCACTAAAAGTTTTGTTTGGTTATCTTGCAATCCCGAGATAATCGTCTCCATGCTCCAAATCCATTTTAAAGCCATTTTAAAGGCATTTCGCGCATACATGAAATGAACACATTTTTCTCCAAAACTATAACAGATGCAAGCTTGTCCTGTTTGGTGGAGATGATATTTAATAAAATAAGTAGAAATCCACTAAAAGTTTTGTTTGGTTATCTTGCAATCCCGAGATAATCGTCTCCATGCTCCAAATCCATTTTAAAGCCATTTTTAAGGCATTTCGCGCATACATGAAATGAACACATTTTTCTCCAAAACTATAACAGATGCAAGCTTGTCCTGTTTGGTGGAGATGATATTTAATAAAATAAGTAGAAATCCACTAAAAGTTTTGTTTGGTTATCTTGCAATCCCGAGATAATCGTCTCCATGCTCCAAATCCATTTTAAAGCCATTTCAAAGGCATTTTGCGCATACATGAAATTAACACATTTTTCTCCAAAACTATAACACATGCAAGCTTGTCCTGTTTGGTGGAGATGATATTTAATAAAATAAGTAGAAATCCACTAAAAGTTTTGTTTGGTTATCTTGCAATCCCGAGATAATCGTCTCCATGCTCCAAATCCATTTTAAAGCCATTTTTAAGGCATTTCGCGCATACATGAAATGAACACATTTTTCTCCAAAACTATAACAGATGCAAGCTTGTCCTGTTTGGTGGAGATGATATTTAATAAAATAAGTAGAAATCCACTAAAAGTTTTGTTTGGTTATCTTGCAATCCCGAGATAATCGTCTCCATGCTCCAAATCCATTTTAAAGCCATTTTTAAGGCATTTCGCGCAAACATGAAATGAACACATTTTTCTCCAAAACTATAACAGATGCAAGCTTGTCCTGTTTGGTGGAGATGATATTTAATAAAATAAGTAGAAATCCACTGAAAGTTTTGTTTGGTTATCTTGCAATCCCGAGATAATCGTCTCCATGCTCCAAATCCATTTTAAAGCCATTTTTAAGGCATTTCGCGCATACATGAAATGAACACATTTTTCTCCAAAACTATAACAGATGCAAGCTTGTCCTGTTTGGTGGAGATGATATTTATTAAAATAAGTAGAAATCCACTAAAAGTTTTGTTTGGTTATATTGCAATCCCGAGATAATCGTCTCCATGCTCCAAATCCATTTTAAAGCCATTTTTAAGGCATTTCGCGCATACATGAAATGAACACATTTTTCTCCAAAACTATAACAGATGCAAGCTTGTCCTGTTTGGTGGAGATGATATTTAATAAAATAAGTAGAAATCCACTAAAAGTTTTGTTTGGTTATCTTGCAATCCCGAGATAATCGTCTCCATGCTCCAAATCCATTTTAAAGCCATTTTTAAGGCATTTCGCGCATACATGAAATGAACACATTTTTCTCCAAAACTATAACAGATGCAAGCTTGTCCTGTTTGGTGGAGATGATATTTAATAAAATAAGTAGAAATCCACTAAAAGTTTTGTTTGGTTATCTTGCAATCCCGAGATAATCGTCTCCATGCTCCAAATCCATTTTAAAGCCATTTTTAAGGCATTTCGCGCATACATGAAATGAACACATTTTTCTCCAAAACTATAACAGATGCAAGCTTGTCCTGTTTGGTGGAGATGATATTTAATAAAATAAGTAGAAATCCACTAAAAGTTTTGTTTGGTTATCTTGCAATCCCGTGATAATCGTCTCCATGCTCCAAATCCATTTTAAAGCCATTTCAAAGGCATTTTGCGCATACATGAAATTAACACATTTTTCTCCAAAACTATAACACATGCAAGCTTGTCCTGTTTGGTGGAGATGATATTTAATAAAATAAGTAGAAATCCACTAAAAGTTTTGTTTGGTTATCTTGCAATCCCGTGATAATCGTCTCCATGCTCCAAATCCATTTTAAAGCCATTTCAAAGGCATTTTGCGCATACATGAAATTAACACATTTTTCTCCAAAACTATAACACATGCAAGCTTGTCCTGTTTGGTGGAGATGATATTTAATAAAATAAGTAGAAATCCACTAAAAGTTTTGTTTGGTTATCTTGCAATCCCGAGATAATCGTCTCCATGCTCCAAATCCATTTTAAAGCCATTTTTAAGGCATTTCGCGCATACATGAAATGAACACATTTTTCTCCAAAACTATAACAGATGCAAGCTTGTCCTGTTTGGTGGAGATGATATTTAATAAAATAAGTAGAAATCCACTAAAAGTTTTGTTTGGTTATCTTGCAATCCCGAGATAATCGTCTCCATGCTCCAAATCCATTTTAAAGCCATTTTTAAGGCATTTCGCGCATACATGAAATGAACACATTTTTCTCCAAAACTATAACAGATGCAAGCTTGTCCTGTTTGGTGGAGATGATATTTAATAAAATAAGTAGAAATCCACTAAAAGTTTTGTTTGGTTATCTTGCAATCCCGAGATAATCGTCTCCATGCTCCAAATCCATTTTAAAGCCATTTTTAAGGCATTTCGCGCATACATGAAATGAACACATTTTTCTCCAAAACTATAACAGATGCAAGCTTGTCCTGTTTGGTGGAGATGATATTTAATAAAATAAGTAGAAATCCACTAAAAGTTTTGTTTGGTTATCTTGCAATCCCGAGATAATCGTCTCCATGCTCCAAATCCATTTTAAAGCCATTTTTAAGGCATTTCGCGCATACATGAAATGAACACATTTTTCTCCAAAACTATAACAGATGCAAGCTTGTCCTGTTTGGTGGAGATGATATTTAATAAAATAAGTAGAAATCCACTAAAAGTTTTGTTTGGTTATATTGCAATCCCGAGATAATCGTCTCCATGCTCCAAATCCATTTTAAAGCCATTTTTAAGGCATTTCGCGCATACATGAAATGAACACATTTTTCTCCAAAACTATAACAGATGCAAGCTTGTCCTGTTTGGTGGAGATGATATTTAATAAAATAAGTAGAAATCCACTAAAAGTTTTGTTTGGTTATCTTGCAATCCCGAGATAATCGTCTCCATGCTCCAAATCCATTTTAAAGCCATTTTTAAGGCATTTCGCGCATACATGAAATGAACACATTTTTCTCCAAAACTATAACAGATGCAAGCTTGTCCTGTTTGGTGGAGATGATATTTAATAAAATAAGTAGAAATCCACTAAAAGTTTTGTTTGGTTATCTTGCAATCCCGAGATATTCGTCTCCATGCTCCAAATCTATTTTAAAGCCATTTTTAAGGCATTTCGCGCATACATGAAATGAACACATTTTTCTCCAAAACTATAACAGATGCAAGCTTGTCCTGTTTGGTGGAGATAATATTTAATAAAATAAGTAGAAATCTACTAAAAGTTTCGTTTGTTTATATTGCCATCCTGAGATAATCGTCTCCATGCTCCAAATCCATTTTAAAGCCATTTTTAAGGCATTTCGCGCATACATGAAATGAACACATTTTTCTCCAAAACTATAACAGATGCAAGCTTGTCCTGTTTGGTGGAGATGATATTTAATAAAATAAGTAGAAATCCACTAAAAGTTTTGTTTGGTTATCTTGCAATCCCGAGATACGTCTCCATGCTCCAAATCCATTTTAAAGCCATTTTTAAGGCATTTCGCGCATACATGAAATGAACACATTTTTCTCCAAAACTATAACAGATGCAAGCTTGTCCTGTTTGGTGGAGATGATATTTAATAAAATAAGTAGAAATCCACTAAAAGTTTTGTTTGGTTATATTGCAATCCCGAGATAATCGTCTCCATGCTCCAAATCCATTTTAAAGCCATTTTTAAGGCATTTCGCGCATACATGAAATGAACACATTTTTCTCCAAAACTATAACAGATGCAAGCTTGTCCTGTTTGGTGGAGATGATATTTAATAAAATAAGTAGAAATCCACTAAAAGTTTTGTTTGGTTATCTTGCAATCCCGAGATAATCGTCTGCATGCTCCAAATCCATTTTAAAGCCATTTTTAAGGCATTTCGCGCATACATGAAATGAACACATTTTTCTCCAAAACTATAACAGATGCAAGCTTGTCCTGTTTGGTGGAGATAATATTTAATAAAATAAGTAGAAATCTACTAAAAGTTTCGTTTGTTTATATTGCCATCCTGAGATAATCGTCTCCATGCTCCAAATCCATTTTAAAGCCATTTTTAAGGCATTTCGCGCATACATGAAATGAACACATTTTTCTCCAAAACTATAACAGATGCAAGCTTGTCCTGTTTGGTGGAGATAATATTTAATAAAATAAGTAGAAATCTACTAAAAGTTTCGTTTGTTTATATTGCCATCCTGAGATAATCGTCTCCATGCTCCAAATCCATTTTAAAGCCATTTCAAAGGCATTTTGCGCATACATGAAATGAACACATTTTTCTCCAAAACTATAACACATGCAAGCTTGTCCTGTTTGGTGGAGATGATATTTAATAAAATAAGTAGAAATCCACTAAAAGTTTTGTTTGGTTATCTTGCAATCCCGAGATAATCGTCTCCATGCTCCAAATCCATTTTAAAGCCATTTTTAAGGCATTTCGCGCATACATGAAATGAACACATTTTTCTCCAAAACTATAACAGATGCAAGCTTGTCCTGTTTGGTGGAGATGATATTTAATAAAATAAGTAGAAATCCACTAAAAGTTTTGTTTGGTTATCTTGCAATCCCGAGATAATCGTCTGCATGCTCCAAATCCATTTTAAAGCCATTTTTAAGGCATTTCGCGCATACATGAAATGAACACATTTTTCTCCAAAACTATAACAGATGCAAGCTTGTCCTGTTTGGTGGAGATGATATTTAATAAAATAAGTAGAAATCCACTAAAAGTTTTGTTTGGTTATCTTGCAATCCCGAGATAATCGTCTCCGTGCTCCAAATCCATTTTAAAGCCATTTTTAAGGCATTTCGCGCATACATGAAATGAACACATTTTTCTCCAAAACTATAACAGATGCAAGCTTGTCCTGTTTGGTGGAGATGATATTTAATAAAATAAGTAGAAATCCACTAAAAGTTTTGTTTGGTTATATTGCAATCCCGAGATAATCGTCTCCATGCTCCAAATCCATTTTAAAGCCATTTTTAAGGCATTTCGCGCATACATGAAATGAACACATTTTTCTCCAAAACTATAACAGATGCAAGCTTGTCCTGTTTGGTGGAGATGATATTTAATAAAATAAGTAGAAATCCACTAAAAGTTTTGTTTGGTTATCTTGCAATCCCGAGATAATCGTCTCCATGCTCCAAATCCATTTTAAAGCCATTTTTAAGGCATTTCGCGCATACATGAAATGAACACATTTTTCTCCAAAACTATAACAGATGCAAGCTTGTCCTGTTTGGTGGAGATGATATTTAATAAAATAAGTAGAAATCCACTAAAAGTTTTGTTTGGTTATCTTGCAATCCCGAGATAATCGTCTCCATGCTCCAAATCCATTTTAAAGCCATTTTTAAGGCATTTCGCGCATACATGAAATGAACACATTTTTCTCCAAAACTATAACAGATGCAAGCTTGTCTTGTTTGGTGGAGATGATATTTAATAAAATAAGTAGAAATCCACTAAAAGTTTTGTTTGGTTATCTTGCAATCCCGAGATAATCGTCTCCATGCTCCAAATCCATTTTAAAGCCATTTTTAAGGCATTTCGCGCATACATGAAATGAACACATTTTTCTCCAAAACTATAACAGATGCAAGCTTGTCCTGTTTGGTGGAGATGATATTTAATAAAATAAGTAGAAATCCACTAAAAGTTTTGTTTGGTTATATTGCAATCCCGAGATAATCGTCTCCATGCTCCAAATCCATTTTAAAGCCATTTTTAAGGCATTTCGCGCATACATGAAATGAACACATTTTTCTCCAAAACTATAACAGATGCAAGCTTGTCCTGTTTGGTGGAGATGATATTTAATAAAATAAGTAGAAATCCACTAAAAGTTTTGTTTGGTTATCTTGCAATCCCGAGATAATCGTCTCCATGCACCAAATCCATTTTAAAGCCATTTTTAAGGCATTTCGCGCATACATGAAATGAACACATTTTTCTCCAAAACTATAACAGATGCAAGCTTGTCCTGTTTGGTGGAGATGATATTTAATAAAATAAGTAGAAATCCACTAAAAGTTTTGTTTGGTTATCTTGCAATCCCGAGATAATCGTCTCCATGCTCCAAATCCATTTTAAAGCCATTTTTAAGGCATTTCGCGCATACATGAAATGAACACATTTTTCTCCAAAACTATAACAGATGCAAGCTTGTCCTGTTTGGTGGAGATGATATTTAATAAAATAAGTAGAAATCCACTAAAAGTTTTGTTTGGTTATCTTGCAATCCCGAGATAATCGTCTCCATGCTCCAAATCCATTTTAAAGCCATTTTTAAGGCATTTCGCGCATACATGAAATGAACACATTTTTCTCCAAAACTATAACAGATGCAAGCTTGTCCTGTTTGGTGGAGATGATATTTAATAAAATAAGTAGAAATCCACTAAAAGTTTTGTTTGGTTATCTTGCAATCCCGAGATAATCGTCTCCATGCTCCAAATCCATTTTAAAGCCATTTTTAAGGCATTTCGCGCATACATGAAATGAACACATTTTTCTCCAAAACTATAACAGATGCAAGCTTGTCCTGTTTGGTGGAGATGATATTTAATAAAATAAGTAGAAATCCACTAAAAGTTTTGTTTGGTTATATTGCAATCCCGAGATAATCGTCTCCATGCTCCAAATCCATTTTAAAGCCATTTTTAAGGCATTTCGCGCATACATGAAATGAACACATTTTTCTCCAAAACTATAACAGATGCAAGCTTGTCCTGTTTGGTGGAGATGATATTTAATAAAATAAGTAGAAATCCACTAAAAGTTTTGTTTGGTTATCTTGCAATCCCGAGATAATCGTCTCCATGCTCCAAATCCATTTTAAAGCCATTTTTAAGGCATTTCGCGCATACATGAAATGAACACATTTTTCTCCAAAACTATAACAGATGCAAGCTTGTCCTGTTTGGTGGAGATGATATTTAATAAAATAAGTAGAAATCCACTAAAAGTTTTGTTTGGTTATCTTGCAATCCCGAGATAATCGTCTCCATGCTCCAAATCCATTTTAAAGCCATTTTTAAGGCATTTCGCGCATACATGAAATGAACACATTTTTCTCCAAAACTATAACAGATGCAAGCTTGTCTTGTTTGGTGGAGATGATATTTAATAAAATAAGTAGAAATCCACTAAAAGTTTTGTTTGGTTATCTTGCAATCCCGAGATAATCGTCTCCATGCTCCAAATCCATTTTAAAGCCATTTTTAAGGCATTTCGCGCATACATGAAATGAACACATTTTTCTCCAAAACTATAACAGATGCAAGCTTGTCCTGTTTGGTGGAGATAATATTTAATAAAATAAGTAGAAATCTACTAAAAGTTTCGTTTGTTTATATTGCCATCCTGAGATAATCGTCTCCATGCTCCAAATCCATTTTAAAGCCATTTTTAAGGCATTTCGCGCATACATGAAATGAACACATTTTTCTCCAAAACTATAACAGATGCAAGCTTGTCCTGTTTGGTGGAGATGATATTTAATAAAATAAGTAGAAATCCACTAAAAGTTTTGTTTGGTTATCTTGCAATCCCGAGATAATCGTCTCCATGCTCCAAATCCATTTTAAAGCCATTTTTAAGGCATTTTGCGCATACATGAAATGAACACATTTTTCTCCAAAACTATAACAGATGCAAGCTTGTCCTGTTTGGTGGAGATGATATTTAATAAAAAAAGTAGAAATCCACTAAAAGTTTTGTTTGGTTATATTGCAATCCCGAGATAATCGTCTCCATGCTCCAAATCCATTTTAAAGCCATTTTTAAGGCATTTCGCGCATACATGAAATGAACACATTTTTCTCCAAAACTATAACAGATGCAAGCTTGTCCTGTTTGGTGGAGATGATATTTAATAAAATAAGTAGAAATCCACTAAAAGTTTTGTTTGGTTATCTTGCAATCCCGAGATAATCGTCTCCATGCACCAAATCCATTTTAAAGCCATTTTTAAGGCATTTCGCGCATACATGAAATGAACACATTTTTCTCCAAAACTATAACAGATGCAAGCTTGTCCTGTTTGGTGGAGATAATATTTAATAAAATAAGTAGAAATCTACTAAAAGTTTCGTTTGTTTATATTGCCATCCTGAGATAATCGTCTCCATGCTCCAAATCCATTTTAAAGCCATTTCAAAGGCATTTTGCGCATACATGAAATGAACACATTTTTCTCCAAAACTATAACACATGCAAGCTTGTCCTGTTTGGTGGAGATGATATTTAATAAAATAAGTAGAAATCCACTAAAAGTTTTGTTTGGTTATCTTGCAATCCCGAGATAATCGTCTCCATGCTCCAAATCCATTTTAAAGCCATTTTTAAGGCATTTCGCGCATAAATGAAATGAACACATTTTTCTCCAAAACTATAACAGATGCAAGCTTGTCCTGTTTGGAGCAGATGATATTTAATAAAATAAGTAGAAATCCACTAAAAGTTTTGTTTGGTTATCTTGCAATCCCGAGATAATCGTCTCCATGCTCCAAATCCATTTTAAAGCCATTTTAAAGGCATTTCGCGCATACATGAAATGAACACATTTTTCTCCAAAACTATAACAGATGCAAGCTTGTCCTGTTTGGTGGAGATGATATTTAATAAAATAAGTAGAAATCCACTAAAAGTTTTGTTTGGTTATCTTGCAATCCCGAGATAATCGTCTCCATGCTCCAAATCCATTTTAAAGCCATTTTTAAGGCATTTCGCGCATACATGAAATGAACACATTTTTCTCCAAAACTATAACAGATGCAAGCTTGTCCTGTTTGGTGGAGATGATATTTAATAAAATAAGTAGAAATCCACTAAAAGTTTTGTTTGGTTATCTTGCAATCCCGAGATAATCGTCTCCATGCTCCAAATCCATTTTAAAGCCATTTCAAAGGCATTTTGCGCATACATGAAATTAACACATTTTTCTCCAAAACTATAACACATGCAAGCTTGTCCTGTTTGGTGGAGATGATATTTAATAAAATAAGTAGAAATCCACTAAAAGTTTTGTTTGGTTATCTTGCAATCCCGAGATAATCGTCTCCATGCTCCAAATCCATTTTAAAGCCATTTTTAAGGCATTTCGCGCATACATGAAATGAACACATTTTTCTCCAAAACTATAACAGATGCAAGCTTGTCCTGTTTGGTGGAGATGATATTTAATAAAATAAGTAGAAATCCACTAAAAGTTTTGTTTGGTTATCTTGCAATCCCGAGATAATCGTCTCCATGCTCCAAATCCATTTTAAAGCCATTTTTAAGGCATTTCGCGCATACATGAAATGAACACATTTTTCTCCAAAACTATAACAGATGCAAGCTTGTCCTGTTTGGTGGAGATGATATTTAATAAAATAAGTAGAAATCCACTGAAAGTTTTGTTTGGTTATCTTGCAATCCCGAGATAATCGTCTCCATGCTCCAAATCCATTTTAAAGCCATTTTTAAGGCATTTCGCGCATACATGAAATGAACACATTTTTCTCCAAAACTATAACAGATGCAAGCTTGTCCTGTTTGGTGGAGATGATATTTATTAAAATAAGTAGAAATCCACTAAAAGTTTTGTTTGGTTATATTGCAATCCCGAGATAATCGTCTCCATGCTCCAAATCCATTTTAAAGCCATTTTTAAGGCATTTCGCGCATACATGAAATGAACACATTTTTCTCCAAAACTATAACAGATGCAAGCTTGTCCTGTTTGGTGGAGATGATATTTAATAAAATAAGTAGAAATCCACTAAAAGTTTTGTTTGGTTATCTTGCAATCCCGAGATAATCGTCTCCATGCTCCAAATCCATTTTAAAGCCATTTTTAAGGCATTTCGCGCATACATGAAATGAACACATTTTTCTCCAAAACTATAACAGATGCAAGCTTGTCCTGTTTGGTGGAGATGATATTTAATAAAATAAGTAGAAATCCACTAAAAGTTTTGTTTGGTTATCTTGCAATCCCGAGATAATCGTCTCCATGCTCCAAATCCATTTTAAAGCCATTTTTAAGGCATTTCGCGCATACATGAAATGAACACATTTTTCTCCAAAACTATAACAGATGCAAGCTTGTCCTGTTTGGTGGAGATGATATTTAATAAAATAAGTAGAAATCCACTAAAAGTTTTGTTTGGTTATCTTGCAATCCCGTGATAATCGTCTCCATGCTCCAAATCCATTTTAAAGCCATTTCAAAGGCATTTTGCGCATACATGAAATTAACACATTTTTCTCCAAAACTATAACACATGCAAGCTTGTCCTGTTTGGTGGAGATGATATTTAATAAAATAAGTAGAAATCCACTAAAAGTTTTGTTTGGTTATCTTGCAATCCCGTGATAATCGTCTCCATGCTCCAAATCCATTTTAAAGCCATTTCAAAGGCATTTTGCGCATACATGAAATTAACACATTTTTCTCCAAAACTATAACACATGCAAGCTTGTCCTGTTTGGTGGAGATGATATTTAATAAAATAAGTAGAAATCCACTAAAAGTTTTGTTTGGTTATCTTGCAATCCCGAGATAATCGTCTCCATGCTCCAAATCCATTTTAAAGCCATTTTTAAGGCATTTCGCGCATACATGAAATGAACACATTTTTCTCCAAAACTATAACAGATGCAAGCTTGTCCTGTTTGGTGGAGATGATATTTAATAAAATAAGTAGAAATCCACTAAAAGTTTTGTTTGGTTATCTTGCAATCCCGAGATAATCGTCTCCATGCTCCAAATCCATTTTAAAGCTATTTTTAAGGCATTTCGCGCATACATGAAATGAACACATTTTTCTCCAAAACTATAACAGATGCAAGCTTGTCCTGTTTGGTGGAGATGATATTTAATAAAATAAGTAGAAATCCACTGAAAGTTTTGTTTGGTTATCTTGCAATCCCGAGATAATCGTCTCCATGCTCCAAATCCATTTTAAAGCCATTTTTAAGGCATTTCGCGCATACATGAAATGAACACATTTTTCTCCAAAACTATAACAGATGCAAGCTTGTCCTGTTTGGTGGAGATGATATTTATTAAAATAAGTAGAAATCCACTAAAAGTTTTGTTTGGTTATATTGCAATCCCGAGATAATCGTCTCCATGCTCCAAATCCATTTTAAAGCCATTTTTAAGGCATTTCGCGCATACATGAAATGAACACATTTTTCTCCAAAACTATAACAGATGCAAGCTTGTCCTGTTTGGTGGAGATGATATTTAATAAAATAAGTAGAAATCCACTAAAAGTTTTGTTTGGTTATCTTGCAATCCCGAGATAATCGTCTCCATGCTCCAAATCCATTTTAAAGCCATTTTTAAGGCATTTCGCGCATACATGAAATGAAAACATTTTTCTCCAAAACTATAACAGATGCAAGCTTGTCCTGTTTGGTGGAGATGATATTTAATAAAATAAGTAGAAATCCACTAAAAGTTTTGTTTGGTTATCTTGCAATCCCGAGATAATCGTCTCCATGCTCCAAATCCATTTTAAAGCCATTTTTAAGGCATTTCGCGCATACATGAAATGAACACATTTTTCTCCAAAACTATAACAGATGCAAGCTTGTCCTGTTTGGTGGAGATGATATTTAATAAAATAAGTAGAAATCCACTAAAAGTTTTGTTTGGTTATCTTGCAATCCCGTGATAATCGTCTCCATGCTCCAAATCCATTTTAAAGCCATTTCAAAGGCATTTTGCGCATACATGAAATTAACACATTTTTCTCCAAAACTATAACACATGCAAGCTTGTCCTGTTTGGTGGAGATGATATTTAATAAAATAAGTAGAAATCCACTAAAAGTTTTGTTTGGTTATCTTGCAATCCCGTGATAATCGTCTCCATGCTCCAAATCCATTTTAAAGCCATTTCAAAGGCATTTTGCGCATACATGAAATTAACACATTTTTCTCCAAAACTATAACACATGCAAGCTTGTCCTGTTTGGTGGAGATGATATTTAATAAAATAAGTAGAAATCCACTAAAAGTTTTGTTTGGTTATCTTGCAATCCCGAGATAATCGTCTCCATGCTCCAAATCCATTTTAAAGCCATTTTTAAGGCATTTCGCGCATACATGAAATGAACACATTTTTCTCCAAAACTATAACAGATGCAAGCTTGTCCTGTTTGGTGGAGATGATATTTAATAAAATAAGTAGAAATCCACTAAAAGTTTTGTTTGGTTATCTTGCAATCCCGAGATAATCGTCTCCATGCTCCAAATCCATTTTAAAGCCATTTTTAAGGCATTTCGCGCATACATGAAATGAACACATTTTTCTCCAAAACTATAACAGATGCAAGCTTGTCCTGTTTGGTGGAGATGATATTTAATAAAATAAGTAGAAATCCACTGAAAGTTTTGTTTGGTTATCTTGCAATCCCGAGATAATCGTCTCCATGCTCCAAATCCATTTTAAAGCCATTTTTAAGGCATTTCGCGCATACATGAAATGAACACATTTTTCTCCAAAACTATAACAGATGCAAGCTTGTCCTGTTTGGTGGAGATGATATTTATTAAAATAAGTAGAAATCCACTAAAAGTTTTGTTTGGTTATATTGCAATCCCGAGATAATCGTCTCCATGCTCCAAATCCATTTTAAAGCCATTTTTAAGGCATTTCGCGCATACATGAAATGAACACATTTTTCTCCAAAACTATAACAGATGCAAGCTTGTCCTGTTTGGTGGAGATGATATTTAATAAAATAAGTAGAAATCCACTAAAAGTTTTGTTTGGTTATCTTGCAATCCCGAGATAATCGTCTCCATGCTCCAAATCCATTTTAAAGCCATTTTTAAGGCATTTCGCGCATACATGAAATGAAAACATTTTTCTCCAAAACTATAACAGATGCAAGCTTGTCCTGTTTGGTGGAGATGATATTTAATAAAATAAGTAGAAATCCACTAAAAGTTTTGTTTGGTTATCTTGCAATCCCGAGATAATCGTCTCCATGCTCCAAATCCATTTTAAAGCCATTTTTAAGGCATTTCGCGCATACATGAAATGAACACATTTTTCTCCAAAACTATAACAGATGCAAGCTTGTCCTGTTTGGTGGAGATGATATTTAATAAAATAAGTAGAAATCCACTAAAAGTTTTGTTTGGTTATCTTGCAATCCCGTGATAATCGTCTCCATGCTCCAAATCCATTTTAAAGCCATTTTTAAGGCATTTCGCGCATACATGAAATGAACACATTTTTCTCCAAAACTATAACAGATGCAAGCTTGTCCTGTTTGGTGGAGATAATATTTAATAAAATAAGTAGAAATCTACTAAAAGTTTCGTTTGTTTATATTGCCATCCTGAGATAATCGTCTCCATGCTCCAAATCCATTTTAAAGCCATTTCAAAGGCATTTTGCGCATACATGAAATGAACACATTTTTCTCCAAAACTATAACACATGCAAGCTTGTCCTGTTTGGTGGAGATGATATTTAATAAAATAAGTAGAAATCCACTAAAAGTTTTGTTTGGTTATCTTGCAATCCCGAGATAATCGTCTCCATGCTCCAAATCCATTTTAAAGCCATTTTTAAGGCATTTCGCGCATACATGAAATGAACACATTTTTCTCCAAAACTATAACAGATGCAAGCTTGTCCTGTTTGGTGGAGATGATATTTAATAAAATAAGTAGAAATCCACTAAAAGTTTTGTTTGGTTATCTTGCAATCCCGAGATAATCGTCTCCATGCTCCAAATCCATTTTAAAGCCATTTTTAAGGCATTTCGCGCATACATGAAATGAACACATTTTTCTCCAAAACTATAACAGATGCAAGCTTGTCCTGTTTGGTGGAGATAATATTTAATAAAATAAGTAGAAATCTACTAAAAGTTTCGTTTGTTTATATTGCCATCCTGAGATAATCGTCTCCATGCTCCAAATCCATTTTAAAGCCATTTCAAAGGCATTTTGCGCATACATGAAATGAACACATTTTTCTCCAAAACTATAACACATGCAAGCTTGTCCTGTTTGGTGGAGATGATATTTAATAAAATAAGTAGAAATCCACTAAAAGTTTTGTTTGGTTATCTTGCAATCCCGAGATAATCGTCTCCATGCTCCAAATCCATTTTAAAGCCATTTTTAAGGCATTTCGCGCATACATGAAATGAACACATTTTTCTCCAAAACTATAACAGATGCAAGCTTGTCCTGTTTGGTGGAGATGATATTTAATAAAATAAGTAGAAATCCACTAAAAGTTTTGTTTGGTTATATTGCAATCCCGAGATAATCGTCTCCATGCTCCAAATCCATTTTAAAGCCATTTTTAAGGCATTTCGCGCATACATGAAATGAACACATTTTTCTCCAAAACTATAACAGATGCAAGCTTGTCCTGTTTGGTGGAGATGATATTTAATAAAATAAGTAGAAATCCACTAAAAGTTTTGTTTGGTTATCTTGCAATCCCGAGATAATCGTCTCCATGCTCCAAATCCATTTTAAAGCCATTTTTAAGGCATTTCGCGCATACATGAAATGAACACATTTTTCTCCAAAACTATAACAGATGCAAGCTTGTCCTGTTTGGTGGAGATGATATTTAATAAAATAAGTAGAAATCCACTAAAAGTTTTGTTTGGTTATCTTGCAATCCCGAGATAATCGTTTCCATGCTCCAAATCCATTTTAAAGCCATTTTTAAGGCATTTCGCGCATACATGAAATGAACACATTTTTCTCCAAAACTATAACAGATGCAAGCTTGTCCTGTTTGGTGGAGATGATATTTAATAAAATAAGTAGAAATCCACTAAAAGTTTTGTTTGGTTATCTTGCAATCCCGAGATAATCGTCTCCATGCTCCAAATCCATTTTAAAGCCATTTTTAAGGCATTTCGCGCATACATGAAATGAACACATTTTTCTCCAAAACTATAACAGATGCAAGCTTGTCCTGTTTGGTGGAGATGATATTTAATAAAATAAGTAGAAATCCACTAAAAGTTTTGTTTGGTTATATTGCAATCCCGAGATAATCGTCTCCATGCTCCAAATCCATTTTAAAGCCATTTTTAAGGCATTTCGCGCATACATGAAATGAACACATTTTTCTCCAAAACTATAACAGATGCAAGCTTGTCCTGTTTGGTGGAGATGATATTTAATAAAATAAGTAGAAATCCACTAAAAGTTTTGTTTGGTTATCTTGCAATCCCGAGATAATCGTCTCCATGCTCCAAATCCATTTTAAAGCCATTTTTAAGGCATTTCGCGCATACATGAAATGAACACATTTTTCTCCAAAACTATAACAGATGCAAGCTTGTCCTGTTTGGTGGAGATGATATTTAATAAAATAAGTAGAAATCCACTAAAAGTTTTGTTTGGTTATCTTGCAATCCCGAGATAATCGTCTCCATGCTCCAAATCCATTTTAAAGCCATTTTTAAGGCATTTCGCGCATACATGAAATGAACACATTTTTCTCCAAAACTATAACAGATGCAAGCTTGTCCTGTTTGGTGGAGATGATATTTAATAAAATAAGTAGAAATCCACTAAAAGTTTTGTTTGGTTATCTTGCAATCCCGAGATACGTCTCCATGCTCCAAATCCATTTTAAAGCCATTTTTAAGGCATTTCGCGCATACATGAAATGAACACATTTTTCTCCAAAACTATAACAGATGCAAGCTTGTCCTGTTTGGTGGAGATGATATTTAATAAAATAAGTAGAAATCCACTAAAAGTTTTGTTTGGTTATATTGCAATCCCGAGATAATCGTCTCCATGCTCCAAATCCATTTTAAAGCCATTTTTAAGGCATTTCGCGCATACATGAAATGAACACATTTTTCTCCAAAACTATAACAGATGCAAGCTTGTCCTGTTTGGTGGAGATGATATTTAATAAAATAAGTAGAAATCCACTAAAAGTTTTGTTTGGTTATCTTGCAATCCCGAGATAATCGTCTGCATGCTCCAAATCCATTTTAAAGCCATTTTTAAGGCATTTCGCGCATACATGAAATGAACACATTTTTCTCCAAAACTATAACAGATGCAAGCTTGTCCTGTTTGGTGGAGATAATATTTAATAAAATAAGTAGAAATCTACTAAAAGTTTCGTTTGTTTATATTGCCATCCTGAGATAATCGTCTCCATGCTCCAAATCCATTTTAAAGCCATTTTTAAGGCATTTCGCGCATACATGAAATGAACACATTTTTCTCCAAAACTATAACAGATGCAAGCTTGTCCTGTTTGGTGGAGATAATATTTAATAAAATAAGTAGAAATCTACTAAAAGTTTCGTTTGTTTATATTGCCATCCTGAGATAATCGTCTCCATGCTCCAAATCCATTTTAAAGCCATTTCAAAGGCATTTTGCGCATACATGAAATGAACACATTTTTCTCCAAAACTATAACACATGCAAGCTTGTCCTGTTTGGTGGAGATGATATTTAATAAAATAAGTAGAAATCCACTAAAAGTTTTGTTTGGTTATCTTGCAATCCCGAGATAATCGTCTCCATGCTCCAAATCCATTTTAAAGCCATTTTTAAGGCATTTCGCGCATACATGAAATGAACACATTTTTCTCCAAAACTATAACAGATGCAAGCTTGTCCTGTTTGGTGGAGATGATATTTAATAAAATAAGTAGAAATCCACTAAAAGTTTTGTTTGGTTATCTTGCAATCCCGAGATAATCGTCTGCATGCTCCAAATCCATTTTAAAGCCATTTTTAAGGCATTTCGCGCATACATGAAATGAACACATTTTTCTCCAAAACTATAACAGATGCAAGCTTGTCCTGTTTGGTGGAGATGATATTTAATAAAATAAGTAGAAATCCACTAAAAGTTTTGTTTGGTTATCTTGCAATCCCGAGATAATCGTCTCCATGCTCCAAATCCATTTTAAAGCCATTTTTAAGGCATTTCGCGCATACATGAAATGAACACATTTTTCTCCAAAACTATAACAGATGCAAGTTTGTCCTGTTTGGTGGAGATGATATTTAATAAAATAAGTAGAAATCCACTAAAAGTTTTGTTTGGTTATATTGCAATCCCGAGATAATCGTCTCCATGCTCCAAATCCATTTTAAAGCCATTTTTAAGGCATTTCGCGCATACATGAAATGAACACATTTTTCTCCAAAACTATAACAGATGCAAGCTTGTCCTGTTTGGTGGAGATGATATTTAATAAAATAAGTAGAAATCCACTAAAAGTTTTGTTTGGTTATCTTGCAATCCCGAGATAATCGTCTCCATGCTCCAAATCCATTTTAAAGCCATTTTTAAGGCATTTCGCGCATACATGAAATGAACACATTTTTCTCCAAAACTATAACAGATGCAAGCTTGTCCTGTTTGGTGGAGATGATATTTAATAAAATAAGTAGAAATCCACTAAAAGTTTTGTTTGGTTATCTTGCAATCCCGAGATAATCGTCTCCATGCTCCAAATCCATTTTAAAGCCATTTTTAAGGCATTTCGCGCATACATGAAATGAACACATTTTTCTCCAAAACTATAACAGATGCAAGCTTGTCCTGTTTGGTGGAGATGATATTTAATAAAATAAGTAGAAATCCACTAAAAGTTTTGTTTGGTTATCTTGCAATCCCGAGATAATCGTCTCCATGCTCCAAATCCATTTTAAAGCCATTTCAAAGGCATTTTGCGCATACATGAAATGAACACATTTTTCTCCAAAACTATAACAGATGCAAGCTTGTCCTGTTTGGTGGAGATGATATTTAATAAAATAAGTAGAAATCCACTAAAAGTTTTGTTTGGTTATATTGCAATCCCGAGATAATCGTCTCCATGCTCCAAATCCATTTTAAAGCCATTTTTAAGGCATTTCGCGCATACATGAAATGAACACATTTTTCTCCAAAACTATAACAGATGCAAGCTTGTCCTGTTTGGTGGAGATGATATTTAATAAAATAAGTAGAAATCCACTAAAAGTTTTGTTTGGTTATCTTGCAATCCCGAGATAATCGTCTCCATGCTCCAAATCCATTTTAAAGCCATTTTTAAGGCATTTCGCGCATACATGAAATGAACACATTTTTCTCCAAAACTATAACAGATGCAAGCTTGTCCTGTTTGGTGGAGATGATATTTAATAAAATAAGTAGAAATCCACTAAAAGTTTTGTTTGGTTATCTTGCAATCCAGAGATAATCGTCTCCATGCTCCAAATCCATTTTAAAGCCATTTTTAAGGCATTTCGCGCATACATGAAATGAACACATTTTTCTCCAAAACTATAACAGATGCAAGCTTGTCCTGTTTGGTGGAGATGATATTTAATAAAATAAGTAGAAATCCACTAAAAGTTTTGTTTGGTTATCTTGCAATCCCGAGATAATCGTCTCCATGCTCCAAATCCATTTTAAAGCCATTTTTAAGGCATTTCGCGCATACATGAAATGAACACATTTTTCTCCAAAACTATAACAGATGCAAGCTTGTCCTGTTTGGTGGAGATGATATTTAATAAAATAAGTAGAAATCCACTAAAAGTTTTGTTTGGTTATCTTGCAATCCCGAGATAATCGTCTCCATGCTCCAAATCCACTTTAAAGCCATTTTTAAGGCATTTCGCGCAAACATGAAATGAACACATTTTTCTCCAAAACTATAACAGATGCAAGCTTGTCCTGTTTGGTGGAGATAATATTTAATAAAATAAGTAGAAATCTACTAAAAGTTTCGTTTGTTTATATTGCCATCCTGAGATAATCGTCTCCATGCTCCAAATCCATTTTAAAGCCATTTCAAAGGCATTTTGCGCATACATGAAATGAACACATTTTTCTCCAAAACTATAACACATGCAAGCTTGTCCTGTTTGGTGGAGATGATATTTAATAAAATAAGTAGAAATCCACTAAAAGTTTTGTTTGGTTATCTTGCAATCCCGAGATAATCGTCTCCATGCTCCAAATCCATTTTAAAGCCATTTTTAAGGCATTTCGCGCATACATGAAATGAACACATTTTTCTCCAAAACTATAACAGATGCAAGCTTGTCCTGTTTGGTGGAGATGATATTTAATAAAATAAGTAGAAATCCACTAAAAGTTTTGTTTGGTTATCTTGCAATCCCGAGATAATCGTCTCCATGCTCCAAATCCATTTTAAAGCCATTTTTAAGGCATTTCGCGCATACATGAAATGAACACATTTTTCTCCAAAACTATAACAGATGCAAGCTTGTCCTGTTTGGTGGAGATGATATTTAATAAAATAAGTAGAAATCCACTAAAAGTTTTGTTTGGTTATCTTGCAATCCCGAGATAATCGTCTCCATGCTCCAAATCCATTTTAAAGCCATTTTTAAGGCATTTCGCGCATACATGAAATGAACACATTTTTCTCCAAAACTATAACAGATGCAAGCTTGTCCTGTTTGGTGGAGATGATATTTAATAAAATAAGTAGAAATCCACTAAAAGTTTTGTTTGGTTATCTTGCAATCCCGAGATAATCGTCTCCATGCTCCAAATCCATTTTAAAGCCATTTTTAAGGCATTTCGCGCATACATGAAATGAACACATTTTTCTCCAAAACTATAACAGATGCAAGCTTGTCCTGTTTGGTGGAGATGATATTTAATAAAATAAGTAGAAATCCACTAAAAGTTTTGTTTGGTTATATTGCAATCCCGAGATAATCGTCTCCATGCTCCAAATCCATTTTAAAGCCATTTTTAAGGCATTTCGCGCATACATGAAATGAACACATTTTTCTCCAAAACTATAACAGATGCAAGCTTGTCCTGTTTGGTGGAGATGATATTTAATAAAATAAGTAGAAATCCACTAAAAGTTTTGTTTGGTTATCTTGCAATCCCGAGATAATCGTCTCCATGCTCCAAATCCATTTTAAAGCCATTTTTAAGGCATTTCGCGCATACATGAAATGAACACATTTTTCTCCAAAACTATAACAGATGCAAGCTTGTCCTGTTTGGTGGAGATGATATTTAATAAAATAAGTAGAAATCCACTAAAAGTTTTGTTTGGTTATCTTGCAATCCCGAGATAATCGTCTCCATGCTCCAAATCCATTTTAAAGCCATTTTTAAGGCATTTCGCGCATACATGAAATGAACACATTTTTCTCCAAAACTATAACAGATGCAAGCTTGTCCTGTTTGGTGGAGATGATATTTAATAAAATAAGTAGAAATCCACTAAAAGTTTTGTTTGGTTATCTTGCAATCCCGAGATAATCGTCTCCATGCTCCAAATCTATTTTAAAGCCATTTTTAAGGCATTTCGCGCATACATGAAATGAACACATTTTTCTCCAATACTATAACAGATGCAAGCTTGTCCTGTTTGGTGGAGATAATATTTAATAAAATAAGTAGAAATCTACTAAAAGTTTCGTTTGTTTATATTGCCATCCTGAGATAATCGTCTCCATGCTCCAAATCCATTTTAAAGCCATTTTTAAGGCATTTCGCGCATACATGAAATGAACACATTTTTCTCCAAAACTATAACAGATGCAAGCTTGTCCTGTTTGGTGGAGATGATATTTAATAAAATAAGTAGAAATCCACTAAAAGTTTTGTTTGGTTATCTTGCAATCCCGAGATACGTCTCCATGCTCCAAATCCATTTTAAAGCCATTTTTAAGGCATTTCGCGCATACATGAAATGAACACATTTTTCTCCAAAACTATAACAGATGCAAGCTTGTCCTATTTGGTGGAGATGATATTTAATAAAATAAGTAGAAATCCACTAAAAGTTTTGTTTGGTTATATTGCAATCCCGAGATAATCGTCTCCATGCTCCAAATCCATTTTAAAGCCATTTTTAAGGCATTTCGCGCATACATGAAATGAACACATTTTTCTCCAAAACTATAACAGATGCAAGCTTGTCCTGTTTGGTGGAGATGATATTTAATAAAATAAGTAGAAATCCACTAAAAGTTTTGTTTGGTTATCTTGCAATCCCGAGATAATCGTCTGCATGCTCCAAATCCATTTTAAAGCCATTTTTAAGGCATTTCGCGCATACATGAAATGAACACATTTTTCTCCAAAACTATAACAGATGCAAGCTTGTCCTGTTTGGTGGAGATAATATTTAATAAAATAAGTAGAAATCTACTAAAAGTTTCGTTTGTTTATATTGCCATCCTGAGATAATCGTCTCCATGCTCCAAATCCATTTTAAAGCCATTTTTAAGGCATTTCGCGCATACATGAAATGAACACATTTTTCTCCAAAACTATAACAGATGCAAGCTTGTCCTGTTTGGTGGAGATAATATTTAATAAAATAAGTAGAAATCTACTAAAAGTTTCGTTTGTTTATATTGCCATCCTGAGATAATCGTCTCCATGCTCCAAATCCATTTTAAAGCTATTTCAAAGGCATTTTGCGCATACATGAAATGAACACATTTTTCTCCAAAACTATAACACATGCAATCTTGTCCTGTTTGGTGGAGATGATATTTAATAAAATAAGTAGAAATCCACTAAAAGTTTTGTTTGGTTATCTTGCAATCCCGAGATAATCGTCTCCATGCTCCAAATCCATTTTAAAGCCATTTTTAAGGCATTTCGCGCATACATGAAATGAACACATTTTTCTCCAAAACTATAACAGATGCAAGCTTGTCCTGTTTGGTGGAGATGATATTTAATAAAATAAGTAGAAATCCACTAAAAGTTTTGTTTGGTTATCTTGCAATCCCGAGATAATCGTCTGCATGCTCCAAATCCATTTTAAAGCCATTTTTAAGGCATTTCGCGCATACATGAAATGAACACATTTTTCTCCAAAACTATAACAGATGCAAGCTTGTCCTGTTTGGTGGAGATGATATTTAATAAAATAAGTAGAAATCCACTAAAAGTTTTGTTTGGTTATCTTGCAATCCCGAGATAATCGTCTCCATGCTCCAAATCCATTTTAAAGCCATTTTTAAGGCATTTCGCGCATACATGAAATGAACACATTTTTCTCCAAAACTATAACAGATGCAAGCTTGTCCTGTTTGGTGGAGATGATATTTAATAAAATAAGTAGAAATCCACTAAAAGTTTTGTTTGGTTATATTGCAATCCCGAGATAATCGTCTCCATGCTCCAAATCCATTTTAAAGCCATTTTTAAGGCATTTCGCGCATACATGAAATGAACACATTTTTCTCCAAAACTATAACAGATGCAAGCTTGTCCTGTTTGGTGGAGATGATATTTAATAAAATAAGTAGAAATCCACTAAAAGTTTTGTTTGGTTATCTTGCAATCCCGAGATAATCGTCTCCATGCTCCAAATCCATTTTAAAGCCATTTTTAAGGCATTTCGCGCATACATGAAATGAACACATTTTTCTCCAAAACTATAACAGATGCAAACTTGTCCTGTTTGGTGGAGATGATATTTAATAAAATAAGTAGAAATCCACTAAAAGTTTTGTTTGGTTATCTTGCAATCCCGAGATAATCGTCTCCATGCTCCAAATCCATTTTAAAGCCATTTTTAAGGCATTTCGCGCATACATGAAATGAACACATTTTTCTCCAAAACTATAACAGATGCAAGCTTGTCTTGTTTGGTGGAGATGATATTTAATAAAATAAGTAGAAATCCACTAAAAGTTTTGTTTGGTTATCTTGCAATCCCGAGATAATCGTCTCCATGCTCCAAATCCATTTTAAAGCCATTTTTAAGGCATTTCGCGCATACATGAAATGAACACATTTTTCTCCAAAACTATAACAGATGCAAGCTTGTCCTGTTTGGTGGAGATAATATTTAATAAAATAAGTAGAAATCTACTAAAAGTTTCGTTTGTTTATATTGCCATCCTGAGATAATCGTCTCCATGCTCCAAATCCATTTTAAAGCCATTTTTAAGGCATTTCGCGCATACATGAAATGAACACATTTTTCTCCAAAACTATAACAGATGCAAGCTTGTCCTGTTTGGTGGAGATGATATTTAATAAAATAAGTAGAAATCCACTAAAAGTTTTGTTTGGTTATCTTGCAATCCCGAGATAATCGTCTCCATGCTCCAAATCCATTTTAAAGCCATTTTTAAGGCATTTCGCGCATACATGAAATGAACACATTTTTCTCCAAAACTATAACAGATGCAAGCTTGTCCTGTTTGGTGGAGATGATATTTAATAAAATAAGTAGAAATCCACTAAAAGTTTTGTTTGGTTATATTGCAATCCCGAGATAATCGTCTCCATGCTCCAAATCCATTTTAAAGCCATTTTTAAGGCATTTCGCGCATACATGAAATGAACACATTTTTCTCCAAAACTATAACAGATGCAAGCTTGTCCTGTTTGGTGGAGATGATATTTAATAAAATAAGTAGAAATCCACTAAAAGATTTGTTTGGTTATCTTGCAATCCCGAGATAATCGTCTCCATGCACCAAATCCATTTTAAAGCCATTTCAAAGGCATTTTGCGCATACATGAAATGAACACATTTTTCTCCAAAACTATAACACATGCAAGCTTGTCCTGTTTGGTGGAGATGATATTTAATAAAATAAGTAGAAATACACTAAAAGTTTTGTTTGGTTATCTTGCAATCCCGAGATAATCGTCTCCATGCTCCAAATCCATTTTAAAGCCATTTTTAAGGCATTTCGCGCATACATGAAATGAACACATTTTTCTCCAAAACTATAACAGATGCAAGCTTGTCCTGTTTGGTGCAGATGATATTTAATAAAATAAGTAGAAATCCACTAAAAGTTTTGTTTGGTTATCTTGCAATCCCGAGATAATCGTCTCCATGCTCCAAATCCATTTTAAAGCCATTTTTAAGGCATTTCGCGCATACATGAAATGAACACATTTTTCTCCAAAACTATAACAGATGCAAGCTTGTCCTGTTTGGTGGAGATGATATTTAATAAAATAAGTAGAAATCCACTAAAAGTTTTGTTTGGTTATCTTGCAATCCCGAGATAATTGTCTCCATGCTCCAAATCCATTTTAAAGCCATTTTTAAGGCATTTCGCGCATACATGAAATGAACACATTTTTCTCCAAAACTATAACAGATGCAAGCTTGTCCTGTTTGGTGGAGATGATATTTAATAAAATAAGTAGAAATCCACTAAAAGTTTTGTTTGGTTATCTTGCAATCCCGAGATAATCGTCTCCATGCTCCAAATCCATTTTAAAGCCATTTTTAAGGCATTTCGCGCATACATGAAATGAACACATTTTTCTCCAAAACTATAACAGATGCAAGCTTGTCCTGTTTGGTGGAGATGATATTTAATAAAATAAGTAGAAATCCACTAAAAGTTTTGTTTGGTTATCTTGCAATCCCGAGATAATCGTCTCCATGCTCCAAATCCATTTTAAAGCCATTTTTAAGGCATTTCGCGCATACATGAAATGAACACATTTTTCTCCAAAACTATAACAGATGCAAGCTTGTCCTGTTTGGTGGAGATGATATTTAATAAAATAAGTAGAAATCCACTAAAAGTTTTGTTTGGTTATATTGCAATCCCGAGATAATCGTCTCCATGCTCCAAATCCATTTTAAAGCCATTTTTAAGGCATTTCGCGCATACATGAAATGAACACATTTTTCTCCAAAACTATAACAGATGCAAGCTTGTCCTGTTTGGTGGAGATGATATTTAATAAAATAAGTAGAAATCCACTAAAAGTTTTGTTTGGTTATCTTGCAATCCCGAGATAATCGTCTCCATGCTCCAAATCCATTTTAAAGCCATTTTTAAGGCATTTCGCGCATACATGAAATGAACACATTTTTCTCCAAAACTATAACAGATGCAAGCTTGTCCTGTTTGGTGGAGATGATATTTAATAAAATAAGTAGAAATCCACTAAAAGTTTTGTTTGGTTATCTTGCAATCCCGAGATAATCGTCTCCATGCTCCAAATCCATTTTAAAGCCATTTTTAAGGCATTTCGCGCATACATGAAATGAACACATTTTTCTCCAAAACTATAACAGATGCAAGCTTGTCTTGTTTGGTGGAGATGATATTTAATAAAATAAGTAGAAATCCACTAAAAGTTTTGTTTGGTTATCTTGCAATCCCGAGATAATCGTCTCCATGCTCCAAATCCATTTTAAAGCCATTTTTAAGGCATTTCGCGCATACATGAAATGAACACATTTTTCTCCAAAACTATAACAGATGCAAGCTTGTCCTGTTTGGTGGAGATAATATTTAATAAAATAAGTAGAAATCTACTAAAAGTTTCGTTTGTTTATATTGCCATCCTGAGATAATCGTCTCCATGCTCCAAATCCATTTTAAAGCCATTTTTAAGGCATTTCGCGCATACATGAAATGAACACATTTTTCTCCAAAACTATAACAGATGCAAGCTTGTCCTGTTTGGTGGAGATGATATTTAATAAAATAAGTAGAAATCCACTAAAAGTTTTGTTTGGTTATCTTGCAATCCCGAGATAATCGTCTCCATGCTCCAAATCCATTTTAAAGCCATTTTTAAGGCATTTCGCGCATACATGAAATGAACACATTTTTCTCCAAAACTATAACAGATGCAAGCTTGTCCTGTTTGGTGGAGATGATATTTAATAAAATAAGTAGAAATCCACTAAAAGTTTTGTTTGGTTATATTGCAATCCCGAGATAATCGTCTCCATGCTCCAAATCCATTTTAAAGCCATTTTTAAGGCATTTCGCGCATACATGAAATGAACACATTTTTCTCCAAAACTATAACAGATGCAAGCTTGTCCTGTTTGGTGGAGATGATATTTAATAAAATAAGTAGAAATCCACTAAAAGTTTTGTTTGGTTATCTTGCAATCCCGAGATAATCGTCTCCATGCACCAAATCCATTTTAAAGCCATTTTTAAGGCATTTCGCGCATACATGAAATGAACACATTTTTCTCCAAAACTATAACAGATGCAAGCTTGTCCTGTTTGGTGGAGATAATATTTAATAAAATAAGTAGAAATCTACTAAAAGTTTCGTTTGTTTATATTGCCATCCTGAGATAATCGTCTCCATGCTCCAAATCCATTTTAAAGCCATTTCAAAGGCATTTTGCGCATACATGAAATGAACACATTTTTCTCCAAAACTATAACACATGCAAGCTTGTCCTGTTTGGTGGAGATGATATTTAATAAAATAAGTAGAAATCCACTAAAAGTTTTGTTTGGTTATCTTGCAATCCCGAGATAATCGTCTCCATGCTCCAAATCCATTTTAAAGCCATTTTAAGGCATTTCGCGCATACATGAAATGAACACATTTTTCTCCAAAACTATAACAGATGCAAGCTTGTCCTGTTTGGAGCAGATGATATTTAATAAAATAAGTAGAAATCCACTAAAAGTTTTGTTTGGTTATCTTGCAATCCCGAGATAATCGTCTCCATGCTCCAAATCCATTTTAAAGCCATTTTTAAGGCATTTCGCGCATACATGAAATGAACACATTTTTCTCCAAAACTATAACAGATGCAAGCTTGTCCTGTTTGGTGGAGATGATATTTAATAAAATAAGTAGAAATCCACTAAAAGTTTTGTTTGGTTATCTTGCAATCCCGAGATAATCGTCTCCATGCTCCAAATCCATTTTAAAGCCATTTTTAAGGCATTTCGCGCATACATGAAATGAACACATTTTTCTCCAAAACTATAACAGATGCAAGCTTGTCCTGTTTGGTGGAGATGATATTTAATAAAATAAGTAGAAATCCACTAAAAGTTTTGTTTGGTTATCTTGCAATCCCGAGATAATCGTCTCCATGCTCCAAATCCATTTTAAAGCCATTTCAAAGGCATTTTGCGCATACATGAAATTAACACATTTTTCTCCAAAACTATAACACATGCAAGCTTGTCCTGTTTGGTGGAGATGATATTTAATAAAATAAGTAGAAATCCACTAAAAGTTTTGTTTGGTTATCTTGCAATCCCGAGATAATCGTCTCCATGCTCCAAATCCATTTTAAAGCCATTTTTAAGGCATTTCGCGCATACATGAAATGAACACATTTTTCTCCAAAACTATAACAGATGCAAGCTTGTCCTGTTTGGTGGAGATGATATTTAATAAAATAAGTAGAAATCCACTAAAAGTTTTGTTTGGTTATCTTGCAATCCCGAGATAATCGTCTCCATGCTCCAAATCCATTTTAAAGCCATTTTTAAGGCATTTCGCGCATACATGAAATGAACACATTTTTCTCCAAAACTATAACAGATGCAAGCTTGTCCTGTTTGGTGGAGATGATATTTAATAAAATAAGTAGAAATCCACTAAAAGTTTTGTTTGGTTATATTGCAATCCCGAGATAATCGTCTCCATGCTCCAAATCCATTTTAAAGCCATTTTTAAGGCTTTTCGCGCATACATGAAATGAACACATTTTTCTCCAAAACTATAACAGATGCAAGCTTGTCCTGTTTGGTGGAGATAATATTTAATAAAATAAGTAGAAATCTACTAAAAGTTTCGTTTGTTTATATTGCCATCCTGAGATAATCGACTCCATGCTCCAAATCCATTTTAAAGCCATTTCAAAGGCATTTTGCGCATACATGAAATGAACACATTTTTCTCCAAAACTATAACACATGCAAGCTTGTCCTGTTTGGTGGAGATGATATTTAATAAAATAAGTAGAAATCCACTAAAAGTTTTGTTTGGTTATCTTGCAATCCCGAGATAATCGTCTCCATGCTCCAAATCCATTTTAAAGCCATTTTTAAGGCATTTCGCGCATACATGAAATGAACACATTTTTCTCCAAAACTATAACAGATGCAAGCTTGTCCTGTTTGGTGGAGATGATATTTAATAAAATAAGTAGAAATCCACTAAAAGTTTTGTTTGGTTATCCTGCAATCCCGAGATAATCGTCTCCATGCTCCAAATCCATTTTAAAGCCATTTTTAAGGCATTTCGCGCATACATGAAATGAACACATTTTTCTCAAAAACTATAACAGATGCAAGCTTGTCCTGTTTGGTGGAGATAATATTTAATAAAATAAGTAGAAATCTACTAAAAGTTTCGTTTGTTTATATTGCCATCCTGAGATAATCGTCTCCATGCTCCAAATCCATTTTAAAGCCATTTCAAAGGCATTTTGCGCATACATGAAATGAACACATTTTTCTCCAAAACTATAACACATGCAAGCTTGTCCTGTTTGGTGGAGATGATATTTAATAAAATAAGTAGAAATCCACTAAAAGTTTTGTTTGGTTATCTTGCAATCCCGAGATAATCGTCTCCATGCTCCAAATCCATTTTAAAGCCATTTTTAAGGCATTTCGCGCATACATGAAATGAACACATTTTTCTCCAAAACTATAACAGATGCAAGCTTGTCCTGTTTGGTGGAGATGATATTTAATAAAATAAGTAGAAATCCACTAAAAGTTTTGTTTGGTTATCTTGCAATCCCGAGATAATCGTCTCCATGCTCCAAATCCATTTTAAAGCCATTTTTAAGGCATTTCGCGCATACATGAAATGAACACATTTTTCTCCAAAACTATAACAGATGCAAGCTTGTCCTGTTTGGTGGAGATGATATTTAATAAAATAAGTAGAAATCCACTAAAAGTTTTGTTTGGTTATCTTGCAATCCCGAGATAATCGTCTCCATGCTCCAAATCCATTTTAAAGCCATTTTTAAGGCATTTCGCGCATACATGAAATGAACACATTTTTCTCCAAAACTATAACAGATGCAAGCTTGTCCTGTTTGGTGGAGATGATATTTAATAAAATAAGTAGAAATCCACTAAAAGTTTTGTTTGGTTATCTTGCAATCCCGAGATAATCGTCTCCATGCTCCAAATCCATTTTAAAGCCATTTTTAAGGCATTTCGCGCATACATGAAATGAACACATTTTTCTCCAAAACTATAACAGATGCAAGCTTGTCCTGTTTGGTGGAGATGATATTTAATAAAATAAGTAGAAATCCACTAAAAGTTTTGTTTGGTTATCTTGCAATCCCGTGATAATCGTCTCCATGCTCCAAATCCATTTTAAAGCCATTTTTAAGGCATTTCGCGCATACATGAAATGAACACATTTTTCTCCAAAACTATAACAGATGCAAGCTTGTCCTGTTTGGTGGAGATAATATTTAATAAAATAAGTAGAAATCTACTAAAAGTTTCGTTTGTTTATATTGCCATCCTGAGATAATCGTCTCCATGCTCCAAATCCATTTTAAAGCCATTTCAAAGGCATTTTGCGCATACATGAAATGAACACATTTTTCTCCAAAACTATAACAGATGCAAGCTTGTCCTGTTTGGTGGAGATGATATTTAATAAAATAAGTAGAAATCCACTAAAAGTTTTGTTTGGTTATCTTGCAATCCCGAGATAATCGTCTCCATGCTCCAAATCCATTTTAAAGCCATTTTTAAGGCATTTCGCGCATACATGAAATGAACACATTTTTCTCCAAAACTATAACAGATGCAAGCTTGTCCTGTTTGGTGGAGATAATATTTAATAAAATAAGTAGAAATCTACTAAAAGTTTCGTTTGTTTATATTGCCATCCTGAGATAATCGTCTCCATGCTCCAAATCCATTTTAAAGCCATTTCAAAGGCATTTTGCGCATACATGAAATGAACACATTTTTCTCCAAAACTATAACACATGCAAGCTTGTCCTGTTTGGTGGAGATGATATTTAATAAAATAAGTAGAAATCCACTAAAAGTTTTGTTTGGTTATCTTGCAATCCCGAGATAATCGTCTCCATGCTCCAAATCCATTTTAAAGCCATTTTTAAGGCATTTCGCGCATACATGAAATGAACACATTTTTCTCCAAAACTATAACAGATGCAAGCTTGTCCTGTTTGGTGGAGATGATATTTAATAAAATAAGTAGAAATCCACTAAAAGTTTTGTTTGGTTATCTTGCAATCCCGAGATAATCGTCTCCATGCTCCAAATCCATTTTAAAGCCATTTTTAAGGCATTTCGCGCATACATGAAATGAACACATTTTTCTCAAAAACTATAACAGATGCAAGCTTGTCCTGTTTGGTGGAGATAATATTTAATAAAATAAGTAGAAATCTACTAAAAGTTTCGTTTGTTTATATTGCCATCCTGAGATAATCGTCTCCATGCTCCAAATCCATTTTAAAGCCATTTCAAAGGCATTTTGCGCATACATGAAATGAACACATTTTTCTCCAAAACTATAACACATGCAAGCTTGTCCTGTTTGGTGGAGATGATATTTAATAAAATAAGTAGAAATCCACTAAAAGTTTTGTTTGGTTATCTTGCAATCCCGAGATAATCGTCTCCATGCTCCAAATCCATTTTAAAGCCATTTTTAAGGCATTTCGCGCATACATGAAATGAACACATTTTTCTCCAAAACTATAACAGATGCAAGCTTGTCCTGTTTGGTGGAGATGATATTTAATAAAATAAGTAGAAATCCACTAAAAGTTTTGTTTGGTTATCTTGCAATCCCGAGATAATCGTCTCCATGCTCCAAATCCATTTTAAAGCCATTTTTAAGGCATTTCGCGCATACATGAAATGAACACATTTTTCTCCAAAACTATAACAGATGCAAGCTTGTCCTGTTTGGTGGAGATGATATTTAATAAAATAAGTAGAAATCCACTAAAAGTTTTGTTTGGTTATCTTGCAATCCCGAGATAATCGTCTCCATGCTCCAAATCCAATTTAAAGCCATTTTTAAGGCATTTCGCGCATACATGAAATGAACACATTTTTCTCCAAAACTATAACAGATGCAAGCTTGTCCTGTTTGGTGGAGATGATATTTAATAAAATAAGTAGAAATCCACTAAAAGTTTTGTTTGGTTATCTTGCAATCCCGAGATAATCGTCTCCATGCTCCAAATCCATTTTAAAGCCATTCTTAAGGCATTTCGCGCATACATGAAATGAACACATTTTTCTCCAAAACTTTAACAGATGCAAGCTTGTCCTGTTTGGTGGAGATTATATTTAATAAAATAAGTAGAAATCCACTAAAAGTTTTGTTTGGTTATCTTGCAATCCCGAGATAATCGTCTCCATGCTCCAAATCCATTTTAAAGCCATTTTTAAGGCATTTCGCGCATACATGAAATGAACACATTTTTCTCCAAAACTATAACACATGCAAGCTTGTCCTGTTTGGTGGAGATAATATTTAATAAAATAAGTAGAAATCTACTAAAAGTTTCGTTTGTTTATATTGCCATCCTGAGATAATCGTCTCCATGCTCCAAATCCATTTTAAAGCCATTTCAAAGGCATTTTGCGCATACATGAAATGAACACATTTTTCTCCAAAACTATAACACATGCAAGCTTATCCTGTTTGGTGGAGATGATATTTAATAAAATAAGTAGAAATCCACTAAAAGTTTTGTTTGGTTATCTTGCAATCCCGAGATAATCGTCTCCATGCTCCAAATCCATTTTAAAGCCATTTTTAAGGCATTTCGCGCATACATGAAATGAACACATTTTTCTCCAAAACTATAACAGATGCAAGCTTGTCCTGTTTGGTGGAGATGATATTTAATAAAATAAGTAGAAATCCACTAAAAGTTTTGTTTGGTTATCTTGCAATCCCGAGATAATCGTCTCCATGCTCCAAATCCATTTAAAGCCATTTTTAAGGCATTTCGCGCATACATGAAATGAACACATTTTTCTCCAAAACTATAACAGATGCAAGCTTGTCCTGTTTGGTGGAGATAATATTTAATAAAATAAGTAGAAATCTACTAAAAGTTTCGTTTGTTTATATTGCCATCCTGAGATAATCGTCTCCATGCTCCAAATCCATTTTAAAGCCATTTCAAAGGCATTTTGCGCATACATGAAATGAACACATTTTTCTCCAAAACTATAACACATGCAAGCTTGTCCTGTTTGGTGGAGATGATATTTAATAAAATAAGTAGAAATCCACTAAAAGTTTTGTTTGGTTATCTTGCAATCCCGAGATAATCGTCTCCATGCTCCAAATCCATTTTAAAGCCATTTTTAAGGCATTTCGCGCATACATGAAATGAACACATTTTTCTCCAAAACTATAACAGATGCAAGCTTGTCCTGTTTGGTGGAGATGATATTTAATAAAATAAGTAGAAATCCACTAAAAGTTTTGTTTGGTTATCTTGCAATCCCGAGATAATCGTCTCCATGCTCCAAATCCATTTTAAAGCCATTTTTAAGGCATTTCGCGCATACATGAAATGAACACATTTTTCTCCAAAACTATAACAGATGCAAGCTTGTCCTGTTTGGTGGAGATGATATTTAATAAAATAAGTAGAAATCCACTAAAAGTTTTGTTTGGTTATCTTGCAATCCCGAGATAATCGTCTCCATGCTCCAAATCCATTTTAAAGCCATTTTTAAGGCATTTCGCGCATACATGAAATGAACACATTTTTCTCCAAAACTATAACAGATGCAAGCTTGTCCTGTTTGGTGGAGATGATATTTAATAAAATAAGTAGAAATCCACTAAAAGTTTTGTTTGGTTATCTTGCAATCCCGAGATAATCGTCTCCATGCTCCAAATCCATTTTAAAGCCATTTTTAAGGCATTTCGCGCATACATGAAATGAACACATTTTTCTCCAAAACTATAACAGATGCAAGCTTGTCCTGTTTGGTGGAGATGATATTTAATAAAATAAGTAGAAATCCACTAAAAGTTTTGTTTGGTTATATTGCAATCCCGAGATAATCGTCTCCATGCTCCAAATCCATTTTAAAGCCATTTTTAAGGCATTTCGCGCATACATGAAATGAACACATTTTTCTCCAAAACTATAACAGATGCAAGCTTGTCCTGTTTGGTGGAGATGATATTTAATAAAATAAGTAGAAATCCACTAAAAGTATTGTTTGGTTATCTTGCAATCCCGAGATAATCGTCTCCATGCTCCAAATCCATTTTAAAGCCATTTTTAAGGCATTTCGCGCATACATGAAATGAACACATTTTTCTCCAAAACTATAACAGATGCAAGCTTGTCCTGTTTGGTGGAGATGATATTTAATAAAATAAGTAGAAATCCACTAAAAGTTTTGTTTGGTTATCTTGCAATCCCGAGATAATCGTCTCCATGCTCCAAATCCATTTTAAAGCCATTTTTAAGGCATTTCGCGCATACATGAAATGAACACATTTTTCTCCAAAACTTTAACAGATGCAAGCTTGTCCTGTTTGGTGGAGATGATATTTAATAAAATAAGTAGAAATCCACTAAAAGTTTTGTTTGGCTATCTTGCAATCCCGAGATAATCGTCTCCATGCTCCAAATCCATTTTAAAGCCATTTTTAAGGCATTTCGCGCATACATGAAATGAACACATTTTTCTCCAAAACTATAACAGATGCAAGCTTGTCCTGTTTGGTGGAGATGATATTTAATAAAATAAGTAGAAATCCACTAAAAGTTTTGTTTGGTTATCTTGCAATCCCGAGATAATCGTCTCCATGCTCCAAATCCATTTTAAAGCCATTTTTAAGGCATTTCGCGCATACATGAAATGAACACATTTTTCTCCAAAACTATAACAGATGCAAGCTTGTCCTGTTTGGTGGAGATGATATTTAATAAAATAAGTAGAAATCCACTAAAAGTTTTGTTTGGTTATCTTGCAATCCCGAGATAATCGTCTCCATGCTCCAAATCCATTTTAAAGCCATTTTTAAGGCATTTCGCGCATACATGAAATGAACACATTTTTCTCCAAAACTTTAACAGATGCAAGCTTGTCCTGTTTGGTGGAGATAATATTTAATAAAATAAGTAGAAATCTACTAAAAGTTTCGTTTGTTTATATTGCCATCCTGAGATAATCGTCTCCATGCTCCAAATCCATTTTAAAGCCATTTTTAAGGCATTTTGCGCATACATGAAATGAACACATTTTTCTCCAAAACTATAACAGATGCAAGCTTGTCCTGTTTGGTGGAGATGATATTTAATAAAATAAGTAGAAATCCACTAAAAGTTTTGTTTGGTTATCTTGCAATCCCGAGATAATCGTCTCCATGCTCCAAATCCATTTTAAAGCCATTTTTAAGGCATTTCGCGCATACATGAAATGAACACATTTTTCTCCAAAACTATAACAGATGCAAGCTTGTCCTGTTTGGTGGAGATGATATTTAATAAAATAAGTAGAAATCCACTAAAAGTTTTGTTTGGTTATCTTGCAATCCCGAGATAATCGTCTCCATGCTCCAAATCCATTTTAAAGCCATTTTTAAGGCATTTCGCGCATACATGAAATGAACACATTTTTCTCCAAAACTATAACAGATGCAAGCTTGTCCTGTTTGGTGGAGATGATATTTAATAAAATAAGTAGAAATCCACTAAAAGTTTTGTTTGGTTATCTTGCAATCCCGAGATAATCGTCTCCATGCTCCAAATCCATTTTAAAGCCATTTTTAAGGCATTTCGCGCATACATGAAATGAACACATTTTTCTCCAAAACTATAACAGATGCAAGCTTGTCCTGTTTGGTGGAGATGATATTTAATAAAATAAGTAGAAATCCACTAAAAGTTTTGTTTGGTTATCTTGCAATCCCGAGATAATCGTCTCCATGCTCCAAATCCATTTTAAAGCCATTTTTAAGGCATTTCGCGCATACATGAAATGAACACATTTTTCTCCAAAACTATAACAGATGCAAGCTTGTCCTGTTTGGTGGAGATAATATTTAATAAAATAAGTAGAAATCTACTAAAAGTTTCGTTTGTTTATATTGCCATCCTGAGATAATCATCTCCATGCTCCAAATCCATTTTAAAGCCATTTTTAAGGCATTTTGCGCATACATGAAATGAACACATTTTTCTCCAAAACTATAACAGATGCAAGCTTGTCCTGTTTGGTGGAGATGATATTTAATAAAATAAGTAGAAATCCACTAAAAGTTTTGTTTGGTTATCTTGCAATCCCGAGATAATCGTCTCCATGCTCCAAATCCATTTTAAAGCCATTTTTAAGGCATTTCGCGCATACATGAAATGAACACATTTTTCTCCAAAACTATAACAGATGCAAGCTTGTCCTGTTTGGTGGAGATGATATTTAATAAAATAAGTAGAAATCCACTAAAAGTTTTGTTTGGTTATCTTGCAATCCCGAGATAATCGTCTCCATGCTCCAAATCCATTTTAAAGCCATTTTTAAGGCATTTCGCGCATACATGAAATGAACACATTTTTCTCCAAAACTATAACAGATGCAAGCTTGTCCTGTTTGGTGGAGATGATATTTAATAAAATAAGTAGAAATCCACTAAAAGTTTTGTTTGGTTATCTTGCAATCCCGAGATAATCGTCTCCATGCTCCAAATCCATTTTAAAGCCATTTTTAAGGCATTTCGCGCATACATGAAATGAACACATTTTTCTCCAAAACTATAACACATGCAAGCTTGTCCTGTTTGGTGGAGATGATATTTAATAAAATAAGTAGAAATCCACTAAAAGTTTTGTTTGGTTATATTGCAATCCCGAGATAATCGTCTCCATGCTCCAAATCCATTTTAAAGCCATTTTTAAGGCATTTCGCGCATACATGAAATGAACACATTTTTCTCCAAAACTATAACAGATGCAAGCTTGTCCTGTTTGGTGGAGATGATATTTAATAAAATAAGTAGAAATCCACTAAAAGTTTTGTTTGGTTATCTTGCAATCCCGAGATAATCGTCTCCATGCTCCAAATCCATTTTAAAGCCATTTTTAAGGCATTTCGCGCATACATGAAATGAACACATTTTTCTCCAAAACTATAACAGATGCAAGCTCGTCCTGTTTGGTGGAGATAATATTTAATAAAATAAGTAGAAATCTACTAAAAGTTTCGTTTGTTTATATTGCCATCCTGAGATAATCATCTCCATGCTCCAAATCCATTTTAAAGCCATTTTTAAGGCATTTTGCGCATACATGAAATGAACACATTTTTCTCCAAAACTATAACAGATGCAAGCTTGTCCTGTTTGGTGGAGATGATATTTAATAAAATAAGTAGAAATCCACTAAAAGTTTTGTTTGGTTATCTTGCAATCCCGAGATAATCGTCTCCATGCTCCAAATCCATTTTAAAGCCATTTTTAAGGCATTTCGCGCATACATGAAATGAACACATTTTTCTCCAAAACTATAACAGATGCAAGCTTGTCCTGTTTGGTGGAGATGATATTTAATAAAATAAGTAGAAATCCACTAAAAGTTTTGTTTGGTTATCTTGCAATCCCGAGATAATCGTCTCCATGCTCCAAATCCATTGTAAAGCCATTTTTAAGGCATTTCGCGCATACATGAAATGAACACATTTTTCTCCAAAACTATAACAGATGCAAGCTTGTCCTGTTTGGTGGAGATGATATTTAATAAAATAAGTAGAAATCCACTAAAAGTTTTGTTTGGTTATCTTGCAATCCCGAGATAATCGTCTCCATGCTCCAAATCCATTTTAAAGCCATTTTTAAGGCATTTCGCGCATACATGAAATGAACACATTTTTCTCCAAAACTATAACAGATGCAAGCTTGTCCTGTTTGGTGGAGATGATATTTAATAAAATAAGTAGAAATCCACTAAAAGTTTTGTTTGGTTATATTGCAATCCCGAGATAATCGTCTCCATGCTCCAAATCCATTTTAAAGCCATTTTTAAGGCATTTCGCGCATACATGAAATGAACACATTTTTCTCCAAAACTATAACAGATGCAAGCTTGTCCTGTTTGGTGGAGATGATATTTAATAAAATAAGTAGAAATCCACTAAAAGTTTTGTTTGGTTATCTTGCAATCCCGAGATAATCGTCTCCATGCTCCAAATCCATTTTAAAGCCATTTTTAAGGCATTTCGCGCATACATGAAATGAACACATTTTTCTCCAAAACTATAACAGATGCAAGCTTGTCCTGTTTGGTGGAGATGATATTTAATAAAATAAGTAGAAATCCACTAAAAGTTTTGTTTGGTTATATTGCAATCCCGAGATAATCGTCTCCATGCTCCAAATCCATTTTAAAGCCATTTTTAAGGCATTTCGCGCATACATGAAATGAACACATTTTTCTCCAAAACTATAACAGATGCAAGCTTGTCCTGTTTGGTGGAGATGATATTTAATAAAATAAGTAGAAATCCACTAAAAGTTTTGTTTGGTTATCTTGCAATCCCGAGATAATCGTCTCCATGCTCCAAATCCATTTTAAAGCCATTTTTAAGGCATTTCGCGCATACATGAAATGAACACATTTTTCTCCAAAACTATAACAGATGCAAGCTTGTCCTGTTTGGTGGAGATGATATTTAATAAAATAAGTAGAAATCCACTAAAAGTTTTGTTTGGTTATCTTGCAATCCCGAGATAATCGTCTCCATGCTCCAAATCCATTTTAAAGCCATTTTTAAGGCATTTCGCGCATACATGAAATGAACACATTTTTCTCCAAAACTATAACAGATGCAAGCTTGTCCTGTTTGGTGGAGATGATATTTAATAAAATAAGTAGAAATCCACTAAAAGTTTTGTTTGGTTATATTGCAATCCCGAGATAATCGTCTCCATGCTCCAAATCCATTTTAAAGCCATTTTTAAGGCATTTCGCGCATACATGAAATGAACACATTTTTCTCCAAAACTATAACAGATGCAAGCTTGTCCTGTTTGGTGGAGATGATATTTAATAAAATAAGTAGAAATCCACTAAAAGTTTTGTTTGGTTATCTTGCAATCCCGAGATAATCGTCTCCATGCTCCAAATCCATTTTAAAGCCATTTTTAAGGCATTTCGCGCATACATGAAATGAACACATTTTTCTCCAAAACTATAACAGATGCAAGCTTGTCCTGTTTGGTGGAGATGATATTTAATAAAATAAGTAGAAATCCACTAAAAGTTTTGTTTGGTTATCTTGCAATCCCGAGATAATCGTCTCCATGCTCCAAATCCATTTTAAAGCCATTTTTAAGGCATTTCGCGCATACATGAAATGAACACATTTTTCTCCAAAACTATAACAGATGCAAGCTTGTCCTGTTTGGTGGAGATGATATTTAATAAAATAAGTAGAAATCCACTAAATGTTTTGTTTGGTTATCTTGCAATCCCGAGATAATCGTCTCCATGCTCCAAATCCATTTTAAAGCCATTTTTAAGGCATTTTGCGCATACATGAAATGAACACATTTTTCTCCAAAACTATAACAGATGCAAGCTTGTCCTGTTTGGTGGAGATGATATTTAATAAAATAAGTAGAAATCCACTAAAAGTTTTGTTTGGTTATCTTGCAATCCCGAGATAATCGTCTCCATGCTCCAAATCCATTTTAAAGCCATTTTTAAGGCATTTCGCGCATACATGAAATGAACACATTTTTCTCCAAAACTATAACAGATGCAAGCTTGTCCTGTTTGGTGGAGATGATATTTAATAAAATAAGTAGAAATCCACTAAAAGTTTTGTTTGGTTATCTTGCAATCCCGAGATAATCGTCTCCATGCTCCAAATCCATTTTAAAGCCATTTTTAAGGCATTTCGCGCATACATGAAATGAACACATTTTTCTCCAAAACTATAACAGATGCAAGCTTGTCCTGTTTGGTGGAGATGATATTTAATAAAATAAGTAGAAATCCGCTAAAAGTTTTGTTTGGTTATCTTGCAATCCCGAGATAATCGTCTCCATGCTCCAAATCCATTTTAAAGCCATTTTTAAGGCATTTCGCGCATACATGAAATGAACACATTTTTCTCCAAAACTATAACAGATGCAAGCTTGTCCTGTTTGGTGGAGATGATATTTAATAAAATAAGTAGAAATCCACTAAAAGTTTTGTTTGGTTATCTTGCAATCCCGAGATAATCGTCTCCATGCTCCAAATCCATTTTAAAGCCATTTTTAAGGCATTTCGCGCATACATGAAATGAACACATTTTTCTCCAAAACTATAACAGATGCAAGCTTGTCCTGTTTGGTGGAGATGATATTTAATAAAATAAGTAGAAATCCACTAAAAGTTTTGTTTGGTTATCTTGCAATCCCGAGATAATCGTCTCCATGCTCCAAATCCATTTTAAAGCCATTTTTAAGTCATTTCGCGCATACATGAAATGAACACATTTTTCTCCAAAACTATAACAGATGCAAGCTTGTCCTGTTTGGTGGAGATGATATTTAATAAAATAAGTAGAAATCCACTAAAAGTTTTGTTTGTAATCTTGCAATCCCGAGATAATCGTCTCCATGCTCCAAATCCATTTTAAAGCCATTTTTAAGGCATTTCGCGCATACATGAAATGAACACATTTTTCTCCAAAACTATAACAGATGCAAGCTTGTCCTGTTTGGTGGAGATAATATTTAATAAAATAAGTAGAAATCTACTAAAAGTTTCGTTTGTTTATATTGCCATCCTGAGATAATCGTCTCCATGCTCCAAATCCATTTTAAAGCCATTTTTAAGGCATTTTGCGCATACATGAAATGAACACATTTTTCTCCAAAACTATAACAGATGCAAGCTTGTCCTGTTTGGTGGAGATGATATTTAATAAAATAAGTAGAAATCCACTAAAAGTTTTGTTTGGTTATCTTGCAATCCCGAGATAATCGTCTCCATGCTCCAAATCCATTTTAAAGCCATTTTTAAGGCATTTCGCGCATACATGAAATGAACACATTTTTCTCCAAAACTATAACAGATGCAAGCTTGTCCTGTTTGGTGGAGATGATATTTAATAAAATAAGTAGAAATCCACTAAAAGTTTTGTTTGGTTATCTTGCAATCCCGAGATAATCGTCTCCATGCTCCAAATCCATTTTAAAGCCATTTTTAAGGCATTTCGCGCATACATGAAATGAACACATTTTTCTCCAAAACTATAACAGATGCAAGCTTGTCCTGTTTGGTGGAGATGATATTTAATAAAATAAGTAGAAATCCACTAAAAGTTTTGTTTGGTTATATTGCAATCCCGAGATAATCGTCTCCATGCTCCAAATCCATTTTAAAGCCATTTTTAAGGCATTTCGCGCATACATGAAATGAACACATTTTTCTCCAAAACTATAACAGATGCAAGCTTGTCCTGTTTGGTGGAGATGATATTTAATAAAATAAGTAGAAATCCACTAAAAGTTTTGTTTGGTTATCTTGCAATCCCGAGATAATCGTCTCCATGCTCCAAATCCATTTTAAAGCCATTTTTAAGGCATTTCGCGCATACATGAAATGAACACATTTTTCTCCAAAACTATAACAGATGCAAGCTTGTCCTGTTTGGTGGAGATAATATTTAATAAAATAAGTAGAAATCTACTAAAAGTTTCGTTTGTTTATATTGCCATCCTGAGATAATCGTCTCCATGCTCCAAATCCATTTTAAAGCCATTTTTAAGGCATTTTGCGCATACATGAAATGAACACATTTTTCTCCAAAACTATAACAGATGCAAGCTTGTCCTGTTTGGTGGAGATGATATTTAATAAAATAAGTAGAAATCCACTAAAAGTTTTGTTTGGTTATCTTGCAATCCCGAGATAATCGTCTCCATGCTCCAAATCCATTTTAAAGCCATTTTTAAGGCATTTCGCGCATACATGAAATGAACACATTTTTCTCCAAAACTATAACAGATGCAAGCTTGTCCTGTTTGGTGGAGATAATATTTAATAAAATAAGTAGAAATCTACTAAAAGTTTCGTTTGTTTATATTGCCATCCTGAGATAATCGTCTCCATGCTCCAAATCCATTTTAAAGCCATTTTTAAGGCATTTTGCGCATACATGAAATGAACACATTTTTCTCCAAAACTATAACAGATGCAAGCTTGTCCTGTTTGGTGGAGATGATATTTAATAAAATAAGTAGAAATCCACTAAAAGTTTTGTTTGGTTATCTTGCAATCCCGAGATAATCGTCTCCATGCTCCAAATCCATTTTAAAGCCATTTTTAAGGCATTTCGCGCATACATGAAATGAACACATTTTTCTCCAAAACTATAACAGATGCAAGCTGTTCCTGTTTGGTGGAGATGATATTTAATAAAATAAGTAGAAATCCACTAAAAGTTTTGTTTGGTTATCTTGCAATCCCGAGATAATCGTCTCCATGCTCCAAATCCATTTTAAAGCCATTTTTAAGGCATTTCGCGCATACATGAAATGAACACATTTTTCTCCAAAACTATAACAGATGCAAGCTTGTCCAGTTTGGTGGAGATGATATTTAATAAAATAAGTAGAAATCCACTAAAAGTTTTGTTTGGTTATATTGCAATCCCGAGATAATCGTCTCCATGCTCCAAATCCATTTTAAAGCCATTTTTAAGGCATTTCGCGCATACATGAAATGAACACATTTTTCTCCAAAACTATAACAGATGCAAGCTTGTCCTGTTTGGTGGAGATGATATTTAATAAAATAAGTAGAAATCCACTAAAAGTTTTGTTTAGTTATCTTGCAATCCCGAGATAATCGTCTCCATGCTCCAAATCCATTTTAAAGCCATTTTTAAGGCATTTCGCGCATACATGAAATGAACACATTTTTCTCCAAAACTATAACAGATGCAAGCTTGTCCTGTTTGGTGGAGATGATATTTAATAAAATAAGTAGAAATCCACTAAAAGTTTTGTTTGGTTATCTTGCAATCCCGAGATAATCGTCTCCATGCTCCAAATCCATTTTAAAGCCATTTTTAAGGCATTTCGCGCATACATGAAATGAACACATTTTTCTCCAAAACTATAACAGATGCAAGCTTGTCCTGTTTGGTGGAGATGATATTTAATAAAATAAGTAGAAATCCACTAAAAGTTTTGTTTGGTTATCTTGCAATCCCGAGATAATCGTCTCCATGCTCCAAATCCATTTTAAAGCCATTTTTAAGGCATTTCGCGCATACATGAAATGAACACATTTTTCTCCAAAACTATAACAGATGCAAGCTTGTCCTGTTTGGTGGAGATGATATTTAATAAAATAAGTAGAAATCCACTAAAAGTTTTGTTTGGTTATCTTGCAATCCCGAGATAATCGTCTCCATGCTCCAAATCCATTTTAAAGCCATTTTTAAGGCATTTCGCGCATACATGAAATGAACACATTTTTCTCCAAAACTATAACAGATGCAAGCTTGTCCTGTTTGGTGGAGATGATATTTAATAAAATAAGTAGAAATCCGCTAAAAGTTTTGTTTGGTTATCTTGCAATCCCGAGATAATCGTCTCCATGCTCCAAATCCATTTTAAAGCCATTTTTAAGGCATTTTGCGCATACATGAAATGAACACATTTTTCTCCAAAACTATAACAGATGCAAGCTTGTCCTGTTTGGTGGAGATGATATTTAATAAAATAAGTAGAAATCCACTAAAAGTTTTGTTTGGTTATATTGCAATCCCGAGATAATCGTCTCCATGCTCCAAATCCATTTTAAAGCCATTTTTAAGGCATTTCGCGCATACATGAAATGAACACATTTTTCTCCAAAACTATAACAGATGCAAGCTTGTCCTGTTTGGTGGAGATGATATTTAATAAAATAAGTAGAAATCCACTAAAAGTTTTGTTTGGTTATCTTGCAATCCCGAGATAATCGTCTCCATGCTCCAAATCCATTTTAAAGCCATTTTTAAGGCATTTCGCGCATACATGAAATGAACACATTTTTCTCCAAAACTATAACAGATGCAAGCTTGTCCTGTTTGGTGGAGATGATATTTAATAAAATAAGTAGAAATCCACTAAAAGTTTTGTTTGGTTATCTTGCAATCCCGAGATAATCGTCTCCATGCTCCAAATCCATTTTAAAGCCATTTTTAAGGCATTTCGCGCATACATGAAATGAACACATTTTTCTCCAAAACTATAACAGATGCAAGCTTGTCCTGTTTGGTGGAGATGATATTTAATAAAATAAGTAGAAATCCACTAAAAGTTTTGTTTGGTTATCTTGCAATCCCGAGATAATCGTCTCCATGCTCCAAATCCATTTTAAAGCCATTTTTAAGGCATTTCGCGCATACATGAAATGAACACATTTTTCTCCAAAACTATAACAGATGCAAGCTTGTCCTGTTTGGTGGAGATGATATTTAATAAAATAAGTAGAAATCCACTAAAAGTTTTGTTTGGTTATCTTGCAATCCCGAGATAATCGTCTCCATGCTCCAAATCCATTTTAAAGCCATTTTTAAGGCATTTCGCGCATACATGAAATGAACACATTTTTCTCCAAAACTATAACAGATGCAAGCTTGTCCTGTTTGGTGGAGATGATATTTAATAAAATAAGTAGAAATCCACTAAAAGTTTTGTTTGGTTATCTTGCAATCCCGAGATAATCGTCTCCATGCTCCAAATCCATTTTAAAGCCATTTCAAAGGCATTTTGCGCATACATGAAATGAACACATTTTTCTCCAAAACTATAACACATGCAAGCTTGTCCTGTTTGGTGGAGATGATATTTAATAAAATAAGTAGAAATCCACTAAAAGTTTTGTTTGGTTATCTTGCAATCCCGAGATAATCGTCTCCATGCTCCAAATCCATTTTAAAGCCATTTTTAAGGCATTTCGCGCATACATGAAATGAACACATTTTTCTCCAAAACTATAACAGATGCAAGCTTGTCCTGTTTGGTGGAGATGATATTTAATAAAATAAGTAGAAATCCACTAAAAGTTTTGTTTGGTTATCTTGCAATCCCGAGATAATCGTCTCCATGCTCCAAATCCATTTTAAAGCCATTTTTAAGGCATTTCGCGCATACATGAAATGAACACATTTTTCTCCAAAACTATAACAGATGCAAGCTTGTCCTGTTTGGTGGAGATGATATTTAATAAAATAAGTAGAAATCCACTAAAAGTTTTGTTTGGTTATCTTGCAATCCCGAGATAATCGTCTCCATGCTCCAAATCCATTTTAAAGCCATTTTTAAGGCATTTCGCGCATACATGAAATGAACACATTTTTCTCCAAAACTATAACAGATGCAAGCTTGTCCTGTTTGGTGGAGATGATATTTAATAAAATAAGTAGAAATCCACTAAAAGTTTTGTTTGGTTATCTTGCAATCCCGAGATAATCGTCTCCATGCTCCAAATCCATTTTAAAGCCATTTTTAAGGCATTTCGCGCATACATGAAATGAACACATTTTTCTCCAAAACTATAACAGATGCAAGCTTGTCCTGTTTGGTGGAGATGATATTTAATAAAATAAGTAGAAATCCACTAAAAGTTTTGTTTGGTTATCTTGCAATCCCGAGATAATCGTCTCCATGCTCCAAATCCATTTTAAAGCCATTTTTAAGGCATTTCGCGCATACATGAAATGAACACATTTTTCTCCAAAACTATAACAGATGCAAGCTTGTCCTGTTTGGTGGAGATGATATTTAATAAAATAAGTAGAAATCCACTAAAAGTTTTGTTTGGTTATCTTGCAATCCCGAGATAATCGTCTCCATGCTCCAAATCCATTTTAAAGCCATTTTTAAGGCATTTCGCGAATACATGAAATGAACACATTTTTCTCCAAAACTATAACAGATGCAAGCTTGTCCTGTTTGGTGGAGATGATATTTAATAAAATAAGTAGAAATCCACTAAAAGTTTTGTTTGGTTATATTGCAATCCCGAGATAATCGTCTCCATGCTCCAAATCCATTTTAAAGCCATTTTTAAGGCATTTCGCGCATACATGAAATGAACACATTTTTCTCCAAAACTATAACAGATGCAAGCTTGTCCTGTTTGGTGGAGATGATATTTAATAAAATAAGTAGAAATCCACTAAAAGTTTTGTTTGGTTATCTTGCAATCCCGAGATAATCGTCTCCATGCTCCAAATCCATTTTAAAGCCATTTTTAAGGCATTTCGCGCATACATGAAATGAACACATTTTTCTCCAAAACTATAACAGATGCAAGCTTGTCCTGTTTGGTGGAGATGATATTTAATAAAATAAGTAGAAATCCACTAAAAGTTTTGTTTGGTTATCTTGCAATCCCGAGATAATCGTCTCCATGCTCCAAATCCATTTTAAAGCCATTTTTAAGGCATTTCGCGCATACATGAAATGAACACATTTTTCTCCAAAACTATAACAGATGCAAGCTTGTCCTGTTTGGTGGAGATGATATTTAATAAAATAAGTAGAAATCCACTAAAAGTTTTGTTTGGTTATCTTGCAATCCCGAGATAATCGTCTCCATGCTCCAAATCCATTTTAAAGCCATTTTTAAGGCATTTCGCGCATACATGAAATGAACACATTTTTCTCCAAAACTATAACAGATGCAAGCTTGTCCTGTTTGGTGGAGATGATATTTAATAAAATAAGTAGAAATCCACTAAAAGTTTTGTTTGGTTATCTTGCAATCCCGAGATAATCGTCTCCATGCTCCAAATCCATTTTAAAGCCATTTTTAAGGCATTTCGCGCATACATGAAATGAACACATTTTTCTCCAAAACTATAACAGATGCAAGCTTGTCCTGTTTGGTGGAGATGATATTTAATAAAATAAGTAGAAATCCACTAAAAGTTTTGTTTGGTTATCTTGCAATCCCGAGATAATCGTCTCCATGCTCCAAATCCATTTTAAAGCCATTTTTAAGGCATTTCGCGCATACATGAAATGAACACATTTTTCTCCAAAACTATAACAGATGCAAGCTTGTCCTGTTTGGTGGAGATGATATTTAATAAAATAAGTAGAAATCCACTAAAAGTTTTGTTTGGTTATCTTGCAATCCCGAGATAATCGTCTCCATGCTCCAAATCCATTTTAAAGCCATTTTTAAGGCATTTCGCGCATACATGAAATGAACACATTTTTCTCCAAAACTATAACAGATGCAAGCTTGTCCTGTTTGGTGGAGATGATATTTAATAAAATAAGTAGAAATCCACTAAAAGTTTTGTTTGGTTATCTTGCAATCCCGAGATAATCGTCTCCATGCTCCAAATCCATTTTAAAGCCATTTCAAAGGCATTTTGCGCATACATGAAATGAACACATTTTTCTCCAAAACTATAACACATGCAAGCTTGTCCTGTTTGGTGGAGATGATATTTAATAAAATAAGTAGAAATCCACTAAAAGTTTTGTTTGGTTATCTTGCAATCCCGAGATAATCGTCTCCATGCTCCAAATCCATTTTAAAGCCATTTTTAAGGCATTTCGCGCATACATGAAATGAACACATTTTTCTCCAAAACTATAACAGATGCAAGCTTGTCCTGTTTGGTGGAGATGATATTTAATAAAATAAGTAGAAATCCACTAAAAGTTTTGTTTGGTTATCTTGCAATCCCGAGATAATCGTCTCCATGCTCCAAATCCATTTTAAAGCCATTTTTAAGGCATTTCGCGCATACATGAAATGAACACATTTTTCTCCAAAACTATAACAGATGCAAGCTTGTCCTGTTTGGTGGAGATGATATTTAATAAAATAAGTAGAAATCCACTAAAAGTTTTGTTTGGTTATCTTGCAATCCCGAGATAATCGTCTCCATGCTCCAAATCCATTTTAAAGCCATTTTTAAGGCATTTCGCGCATACATGAAATGAACACATTTTTCTCCAAAACTATAACAGATGCAAGCTTGTCCTGTTTGGTGGAGATGATATTTAATAAAATAAGTAGAAATCCACTAAAAGTTTTGTTTGGTTATCTTGCAATCCCGAGATAATCGTCTCCATGCTCCAAATCCATTTTAAAGCCATTTTTAAGGCATTTCGCGCATACATGAAATGAACACATTTTTCTCCAAAACTATAACAGATGCAAGCTTGTCCTGTTTGGTGGAGATGATATTTAATAAAATAAGTAGAAATCCACTAAAAGTTTTGTTTGGTTATCTTGCAATCCCGAGATAATCGTCTCCATGCTCCAAATCCATTTTAAAGCCATTTTTAAGGCATTTCGCGCATACATGAAATGAACACATTTTTCTCCAAAACTATAACAGATGCAAGCTTGTCCTGTTTGGTGGAGATGATATTTAATAAAATAAGTAGAAATCCACTAAAAGTTTTGTTTGGTTATCTTGCAATCCCGAGATAATCGTCTCCATGCTCCAAATCCATTTTAAAGCCATTTTTAAGGCATTTCGCGAATACATGAAATGAACACATTTTTCTCCAAAACTATAACAGATGCAAGCTTGTCCTGTTTGGTGGAGATGATATTTAATAAAATAAGTAGAAATCCACTAAAAGTTTTGTTTGGTTATATTGCAATCCCGAGATAATCGTCTCCATGCTCCAAATCCATTTTAAAGCCATTTTTAAGGCATTTCGCGCATACATGAAATGACACATTTTTCTCCAAAACTATAACAGATGCAAGCTTGTCCTGTTTGGTGGAGATGATATTTAATAAAATAAGTAGAAATCCACTAAAAGTTTTGTTTGGTTATCTTGCAATCCCGAGATAATCGTCTCCATGCTCCAAATCCATTTTAAAGCCATTTTTAAGGCATTTCGCGCATACATGAAATGAACACATTTTTCTCCAAAACTATAACAGATGCAAGCTTGTCCTGTTTGGTGGAGATGATATTTAATAAAATAAGTAGAAATCCACTAAAAGTTTTGTTTGGTTATCTTGCAATCCCGAGATAATCGTCTCCATGCTCCAAATCCATTTTAAAGCCATTTTTAAGGCATTTCGCGCATACATGAAATGAACACATTTTTCTCCAAAACTATAACAGATGCAAGCTTGTCCTGTTTGGTGGAGATGATATTTAATAAAATAAGTAGAAATCCACTAAAAGTTTTGTTTGGTTATCTTGCAATCCGAGATAATCGTCTCCATGCTCCAAATCCATTTTAAAGCCATTTCAAAGGCATTTTGCGCATACATGAAATGAACACATTTTTCTCCAAAACTATAACAGATGCAAGCTTGTCCTGTTTGGTGGAGATGATATTTAATAAAATAAGTAGAAATCCACTAAAAGTTTTGTTTGGTTATATTGCAATCCCGAGATATTCGTCTCCATGCTCCAAATCCATTTTAAAGCCATTTTTAAGGCATTTCGCGCATACATGAAATGAACACATTTTTCTCCAAAACTATAACAGATGCAAGCTTGTCCTGTTTGGTGGAGATGATATTTAATAAAATAAGTAGAAATCCACTAAAAGGTTTGTTTGGTTATCTTGCAATCCCGAGATAATCGTCTCCATGCTCCAAATCCATTTTAAAGCCATTTTTAAGGCATTTCGCGCATACATGAAATGAACACATTTTTCTCCAAAACTATAACAGATGCAAGCTTGTCCTGTTTGGTGGAGATGATATTTAATAAAATAAGTAGAAATCCACTAAAAGTTTTGTTTGGTTATCTTGCAATCCCGAGATAATCGTCTCCATGCTCCAAATCCATTTTAAAGCCATGTCAAAGGCATTTTGCGCATACATGAAATGAACACATTTTTCTCCAAAACTATAACAGATGCAAGCTTGTCCTGTTTGGGGGAGATGATATTTAATAAAATAAGTAGAAATCCACTAAAAGTTTTGTTTGGTTATATTGCAATCCCGAGATAATCGTCTCCATGCTCCAAATCCATTTTAAAGCCATTTTTAAGGCATTTCGCGCATACATGAAATGAACACATTTTTCTCCAAAACTATAACAGATGCAAGCTTGTCCTGTTTGGTGGAGATGATATTTAATAAAATAAGTAGAAATCCACTAAAAGTTTTGTTTGGTTATCTTGCAATCCCGAGATAATCGTCTCCATGCTCCAAATCCATTTTAAAGCCATTTTTAAGGCATTTCGCGCATACATGAAATGAACACATTTTTCTCCAAAACTATAACAGATGCAAGCTTGTCCTGTTTGGTGGAGATGATATTTAATAAAATAAGTAGAAATCCACTAAAAGTTTTGTTTGGTTATCTTGCAATCCCGAGATAATCGTCTCCATGCTCCAAATCCATTTTAAAGCCATTTTTAAGGCATTTCGCGCATACATGAAATGAACACATTTTTCTCCAAAACTATAACAGATGCAAGCTTGTCCTGTTTGGTGGAGATGATATTTAATAAAATAAGTAGAAATCCACTAAAAGTTTTGTTTGGTTGTCTTGCAATTCCGAGATAATCGTCTCCATGCTCCAAATCCATTTTAAAGCCATTTTTAAGGCATTTCGCGCATACATGAAATGAACACATTTTTCTCCAAAACTTTAACAGATGCAAGCTTGTCCTGTTTGGTGGAGATGATATTTAATAAAATAAGTAGAAATCCACTAAAAGTTTTGTTTGGTTATCTTGCAATCCCGAGATAATCGTCTCCATGCTCCAAATCCATTTTAAAGCCATTTTTAAGGCATTTCGCGCATACATGAAATGAACACATTTTTCTCCAAAACTATAACAGATGCAAGCTTGTCCTGTTTGGTGGAGATGATATTTAATAAAATAAGTAGAAATCCACTAAAAGTTTTGTTTGGTTATCTTGCAATCCCGAGATAATCGTCTCCATGCTCCAAATCCATTTTAAAGCCATTTTTAAGGCATTTCGCGCATACATGAAATGAACACATTTTTCTCCAAAACTATAACAGATGCAAGCTTGTCCTGTTTGGTGGAGATGATATTTAATAAAATAAGTAGAAATCCACTAAAAGTTTTGTTTGGTTATCTTGCAATCCGAGATAATCGTCTCCATGCTCCAAATCCATTTTAAAGCCATTTTTAAGGCATTTCGCGCATACATGAAATGAACACATTTTTCTCCAAAACTATAACAGATGCAAGCTTGTCCTGTTTGGTGGAGATAATATTTAATAAAATAAGTAGAAATCTACTAAAAGTTTCGTTTGTTTATATTGCCATCCTGAGATAATCGTCTCCATGCTCCAAATCCATTTTAAAGCCATTTTTAAGGCATTTTGCGCATACATGAAATGAACACATTTTTCTCCAAAACTATAACAGATGCAAGCTTGTCCTGTTTGGTGGAGATGATATTTAATAAAATAAGTAGAAATCCACTAAAAGTTTTGTTTGGTTATCTTGCAATCCCGAGATAATCGTCTCCATGCTCCAAATCCATTTTAAAGCCATTTTTAAGGCATTTCGCGCATACATGAAATGAACACATTTTTCTCCAAAACTATAACAGATGCAAGCTTGTCCTGTTTGGTGGAGATGATATTTAATAAAATAAGTAGAAATCCACTAAAAGTTTTGTTTGGTTATCTTGCAATCCCGAGATAATCGTCTCCATGCTCCAAATCCATTTTAAAGCCATTTTTAAGGCATTTCGCGCATACATGAAATGAACACATTTTTCTCCAAAACTATAACAGATGCAAGCTTGTCCTGTTTGGTGGAGATGATATTTAATAAAATAAGTAGAAATCCACTAAACGTTTTGTTTGGTTATCTTGCAATCCCGAGATAATCGTCTCCATGCTCCAAATCCATTTTAAAGCCATTTTTAAGGCATTTCGCGCATACATGAAATGAACACATTTTTCTCCAAAACTATAACAGATGCAAGCTTGTCCTGTTTGGTGGAGATGATATTTAATAAAATAAGTAGAAATCCACTAAAAGTTTTGTTTGGTTATATTGCAATCCCGAGATAATCGTCTCCATGCTCCAAATCCATTTTAAAGCCATTTTTAAGGCATTTCGCGCATACATGAAATGAACACATTTTTCTCCAAAACTATAACAGATGCAAGCTTGTCCTGTTTGGTGGAGATGATATTTAATAAAATAAGTAGAAATCCACTAAAAGTTTTGTTTGGTTATCTTGCAATCCCGAGATAATCGTCTCCATGCTCCAAATCCATTTTAAAGCCATTTTTAAGGCATTTCGCGCATACATGAAATGAACACATTTTTCTCCAAAACTATAACAGATGCAAGCTTGTCCTGTTTGGTGGAGATGATATTTAATAAAATAAGTAGAAATCCACTAAAAGTTTTGTTTGGTTATATTGCAATCCCGAGATATTCGTCTCCATGCTCCAAATCCATTTTAAAGCCATTTTTAAGGCATTTCGCGCATACATGAAATGAACACATTTTTCTCCAAAACTATAACAGATGCAAGCTTGTCCTGTTTGGTGGAGATGATATTTAATAAAATAAGTAGAAATCCACTAAAAGTTTTGTTTGGTTATCTTGCAATCCCGAGATAATCGTCTCCATGCTCCAAATCCATTTTAAAGCCATTTTTAAGGCATTTCGCGCATACATGAAATGAACACATTTTTCTCCAAAACTATAACAGATGCAAGCTTGTCCTGTTTGGTGGAGATGATATTTAATAAAATAAGTAGAAATCCACTAAAAGTTTTGTTTGGTTATCTTGCAATCCCGAGATAATCGTCTCCATGCTCCAAATCCATTTTAAAGCCATGTCAAAGGCATTTTGCGCATACATGAAATGAACACATTTTTCTCCAAAACTATAACAGATGCAAGCTTGTCCTGTTTGGGGAGATGATATTTAATAAAATAAGTAGAAATCCACTAAAAGTTTTGTTTGGTTATATTGCAATCCCGAGATAATCGTCTCCATGCTCCAAATCCATTTTAAAGCCATTTTTAAGGCATTTCGCGCATACATGAAATGAACACATTTTTCTCCAAAACTATAACAGATGCAAGCTTGTCCTGTTTGGTGGAGATGATATTTAATAAAATAAGTAGAAATCCACTAAAAGTTTTGTTTGGTTATCTTGCAATCCCGAGATAATCGTCTCCATGCTCCAAATCCATTTTAAAGCCATTTTTAAGGCATTTCGCGCATACATGAAATGAACACATTTTTCTCCAAAACTATAACAGATGCAAGCTTGTCCTGTTTGGTGGAGATGATATTTAATAAAATAAGTAGAAATCCACTAAAAGTTTTGTTTGGTTATCTTGCAATCCCGAGATAATCGTCTCCATGCTCCAAATCCATTTTAAAGCCATTTTAAAGGCATTTCGCGCATACATGAAATGAACACATTTTTCTCCAAAACTATAACAGATGCAAGCTTGTCCTGTTTGGTGGAGATGATATTTAATAAAATAAGTAGAAATCCACTAAAAGTTTTGTTTGGTTGTCTTGCAATCCCGAGATAATCGTCTCCATGCTCCAAATCCATTTTAAAGCCATTTTTAAGGCATTTCGCGCATACATGAAATGAACACATTTTTCTCCAAAACTTTAACAGATGCAAGCTTGTCCTGTTTGGTGGAGATGATATTTAATAAAATAAGTAGAAATCCACTAAAAGTTTTGTTTGGTTATCTTGCAATCCCGAGATAATCGTCTCCATGCTCCAAATCCATTTTAAAGCCATTTTTAAGGCATTTCGCGCATACATGAAATGAACACATTTTTCTCCAAAACTATAACAGATGCAAGCTTGTCCTGTTTGGTGGAGATGATATTTAATAAAATAAGTAGAAATCCACTAAAAGTTTTGTTTGGTTATCTTGCAATCCCGAGATAATCGTCTCCATGCTCCAAATCCATTTTAAAGCCATTTTTAAGGCATTTCGCGCATACATGAAATGAACACATTTTTCTCCAAAACTATAACAGATGCAAGCTTGTCCTGTTTGGTGGAGATGATATTTAATAAAATAAGTAGAAATCCACTAAAAGTTTTGTTTGGTTATCTTGCAATCCCGAGATAATCGTCTCCATGCTCCAAATCCATTTTAAAGCCATTTTTAAGGCATTTCGCGCATACATGAAATGAACACATTTTTCTCCAAAACTATAACAGATGCAAGCTTGTCCTGTTTGGTGGAGATGATATTTAATAAAATAAGTAGAAATCCACTAAAAGTTTTGTTTGGTTATCTTGCAATCCCGAGATAATCGTCTCCATGCTCCAAATCCATTTTAAAGCCATTTTTAAGGCATTTCGCGCATACATGAAATGAACACATTTTTCTCCAAAACTATAACAGATGCAAGCTTGTCCTGTTTGGTGGAGATAATATTTAATAAAATAAGTAGAAATCTACTAAAAGTTTCGTTTGTTTATATTGCCATCCTGAGATAATCGTCTCCATGCTCCAAATCCATTTTAAAGCCATTTTTAAGGCATTTTGCGCATACATGAAATGAACACATTTTTCTCCAAAACTATAACAGATGCAAGCTTGTCCTGTTTGGTGGAGATGATATTTAATAAAATAAGTAGAAATCCACTAAAAGTTTTGTTTGGTTATCTTGCAATCCCGAGATAATCGTCTCCATGGCTCCAAATCCATTTTAAAGCCATTTTTAAGGCATTTCGCGCATACATGAAATGAACACATTTTTCTCCAAAACTATAACAGATGCAAGCTTGTCCTGTTTGGTGGAGATGATATTTAATAAAATAAGTAGAAATCCACTAAAAGTTTTGTTTGGTTATCTTGCAATCCCGAGATAATCGTCTCCATGCTCCAAATCCATTTTAAAGCCATTTTTAAGGCATTTCGCGCATACATGAAATGAACACATTTTTCTCCAAAACTATAACAGATGCAAGCTTGTCCTGTTTGGTGGAGATGATATTTAATAAAATAAGTAGAAATCCACTAAAAGTTTTGTTTGGTTATATTGCAATCCCGAGATAATCGTCTCCATGCTCCAAATCCATTTTAAAGCCATTTTTAAGGCATTTCGCGCATACATGAAATGAACACATTTTTCTCCAAAACTATAACAGATGCAAGCTTGTCCTGTTTGGTGGAGATGATATTTAATAAAATAAGTAGAAATCCACTAAAAGTTTTGTTTGGTTATCTTGCAATCCCGAGATAATCGTCTCCATGCTCCAAATCCATTTTAAAGCCATTTTTAAGGCATTTCGCGCATACATGAAATGAACACATTTTTCTCCAAAACTATAACAGATGCAAGCTTGTCCTGTTTGGTGGAGATGATATTTAATAAAATAAGTAGAAATCCACTAAAAGTTTTGTTTGGTTATATTGCAATCCCGAGATATTCGTCTCCATGCTCCAAATCCATTTTAAAGCCATTTTTAAGGCATTTCGCGCATACATGAAATGAACACATTTTTCTCCAAAACTATAACAGATGCAAGCTTGTCCTGTTTGGTGGAGATGATATTTAATAAAATAAGTAGAAATCCACTAAAAGTTTTGTTTGGTTATCTTGCAATCCCGAGATAATCGTCTCCATGCTCCAAATCCATTTTAAAGCCATGTCAAAGGCATTTTGCGCATACATGAAATGAACACATTTTTCTCCAAAACTATAACAGATGCAAGCTTGTCCTGTTTGGGGGAGATGATATTTAATAAAATAAGTAGAAATCCACTAAAAGTTTTGTTTGGTTATATTGCAATCCCGAGATAATCGTCTCCATGCTCCAAATCCATTTTAAAGCCATTTTTAAGGCATTTCGCGCATACATGAAATGAACACATTTTTCTCCAAAACTATAACAGATGCAAGCTTGTCCTGTTTGGTGGAGATGATATTTAATAAAATAAGTAGAAATCCACTAAAAGTTTTGTTTGGTTATCTTGCAATCCCGAGATAATCGTCTCCATGCTCCAAATCCATTTTAAAGCCATTTTTAAGGCATTTCGCGCATACATGAAATGAACACATTTTTCTCCAAAACTATAACAGATGCAAGCTTGTCCTGTTTGGTGGAGATGATATTTAATAAAATAAGTAGAAATCCACTAAAAGTTTTGTTTGGTTATCTTGCAATCCCGAGATAATCGTCTCCATGCTCCAAATCCATTTTAAAGCCATTTTAAAGGCATTTCGCGCATACATGAAATGAACACATTTTTCTCCAAAACTATAACAGATGCAAGCTTGTCCTGTTTGGTGGAGATGATATTTAATAAAATAAGTAGAAATCCACTAAAAGTTTTGTTTGGTTGTCTTGCAATCCCGAGATAATCGTCTCCATGCTCCAAATCCATTTTAAAGCCATTTTTAAGGCATTTCGCGCATACATGAAATGAACACATTTTTCTCCAAAACTTTAACAGATGCAAGCTTGTCCTGTTTGGTGGAGATGATATTTAATAAAATAAGTAGAAATCCACTAAAAGTTTTGTTTGGTTATCTTGCAATCCCGAGATAATCGTCTCCATGCTCCAAATCCATTTTAAAGCCATTTTTAAGGCATTTCGCGCATACATGAAATGAACACATTTTTCTCCAAAACTATAACAGATGCAAGCTTGTCCTGTTTGGTGGAGATGATATTTAATAAAATAAGTAGAAATCCACTAAAAGTTTTGTTTGGTTATCTTGCAATCCCGAGATAATCGTCTCCATGCTCCAAATCCATTTTAAAGCCATTTTTAAGGCATTTCGCGCATACATGAAATGAACACATTTTTCTCCAAAACTATAACAGATGCAAGCTTGTCCTGTTTGGTGGAGATGATATTTAATAAAATAAGTAGAAATCCACTAAAAGTTTTGTTTGGTTATCTTGCAATCCCGAGATAATCGTCTCCATGCTCCAAATCCATTTTAAAGCCATTTTTAAGGCATTTCGCGCATACATGAAATGAACACATTTTTCTCCAAAACTATAACAGATGCAAGCTTGTCCTGTTTGGTGGAGATAATATTTAATAAAATAAGTAGAAATCTACTAAAAGTTTCGTTTGTTTATATTGCCATCCTGAGATAATCGTCTCCATGCTCCAAATCCATTTTAAAGCCATTTTTAAGGCATTTTGCGCATACATGAAATGAACACATTTTTTTCCAAAACTATAACAGATGCAAGCTTGTCCTGTTTGGTGGAGATGATATTTAATAAAATAAGTAGAAATCCACTAAAAGTTTTGTTTGGTTATCTTGCAATCCCGAGATAATCGTCTCCATGCTCCAAATCCATTTTAAAGCCATTTTTAAGGCATTTCGCGCATACATGAAATGAACACATTTTTCTCCAAAACTATAACAGATGCAAGCTTGTCCTGTTTGGTGGAGATGATATTTAATAAAATAAGTAGAAATCCACTAAAAGTTTTGTTTGGTTATCTTGCAATCCCGAGATAATCGTCTCCATGCTCCAAATCCATTTTAAAGCCATTTTTAAGGCATTTCGCGCATACATGAAATGAACACATTTTTCTCCAAAACTATAACAGATGCAAGCTTGTCCTGTTTGGTGGAGATGATATTTAATAAAATAAGTAGAAATCCACTAAAAGTTTTGTTTGGTTATCTTGCAATCCCGAGATAATCGTCTCCATGCTCCAAATCCATTTTAAAGCCATTTTTAAGGCATTTCGCGCATACATGAAATGAACACATTTTTCTCCAAAACTATAACAGATGCAAGCTTGTCCTGTTTGGTGGAGATGATATTTAATAAAATAAGTAGAAATCCACTAAAAGTTTTGTTTGGTTATCTTGCAATCCCGAGATAATCGTCTCCATGCTCCAAATCCATTTTAAAGCCATTTCAAAGGCATTTTGCGCATACATGAAATGAACACATTTTTCTCCAAAACTATAACACATGCAAGCTTGTCCTGTTTGGTGGAGATGATATTTAATAAAATAAGTAGAAATCCACTAAAAGTTTTGTTTGGTTATCTTGCAATCCCGAGATAATCGTCTCCATGCTCCAAATCCATTTTAAAGCCATTTTTAAGGCATTTCGCGCATACATGAAATGAACACATTTTTCTCCAAAACTATAACAGATGCAAGCTTGTCCTGTTTGGTGGAGATGATATTTAATAAAATAAGTAGAAATCCACTAAAAGTTTTGTTTGGTTATCTTGCAATCCCGAGATAATCGTCTCCATGCTCCAAATCCATTTTAAAGCCATTTTTAAGGCATTTCGCGCATACATGAAATGAACACATTTTTCTCCAAAACTATAACAGATGCAAGCTTGTCCTGTTTGGTGGAGATGATATTTAATAAAATAAGTAGAAATCCACTAAAAGTTTTGTTTGGTTATCTTGCAATCCCGAGATAATCGTCTCCATGCTCCAAATCCATTTTAAAGCCATTTTTAAAGCATTTCGCGCATACATGAAATGAACACATTTTTCTCCAAAACTATAACAGATGCAAGCTTGTCCTGTTTGGTGGAGATGATATTTAATAAAATAAGTAGAAATCCACTAAAAGTTTTGTTTGGTTATCTTGCAATCCCGAGATAATCGTCTCCATGCTCCAAATCCATTTTAAAGCCATTTTTAAGGCATTTCGCGCATACATGAAATGAACACATTTTTCTCCAAAACTATAACAGATGCAAGCTTGTCCTGTTTGGTGGAGATGATATTTAATAAAATAAGTAGAAATCCACTAAAAGTTTTGTTTGGTTATCTTGCAATCCCGAGATAATCGTCTCCATGCTCCAAATCCATTTTAAAGCCATTTTTAAGGCATTTCGCGCATACATGAAATGAACACATTTTTCTCCAAAACTATAACAGATGCAAGCTTGTCCTGTTTGGTGGAGATGATATTTAATAAAATAAGTAGAAATCCACTAAAAGTTTTGTTTGGTTATCTTGCAATCCCGAGATAATCGTCTCCATGCTCCAAATCCATTTTAAAGACATTTTTAAGGCATTTCGCGCATACATGAAATGAACACATTTTTCTCCAAAACTATAACAGATGCAAGCTTGTCCTGTTTGGTGGAGATGATATTTAATAAAATAAGTAGAAATCCACTAAAAGTTTTGTTTGGTTATCTTGCAATCCCGAGATAATCGTCTCCATGCTCCAAATCCATTTTAAAGCCATTTTTAAGGCATTTTGCGCATACATGAAATGAACACATTTTTCTCCAAAACTATAACAGATGCAAGCTTGTCCTGTTTGGTGGAGATGATATTTAATAAAATAAGTAGAAATCCACTAAAAGTTTTGTTTGGTTATATTGCAATCCCGAGATAATCGTCTCCATGCTCCAAATCCATTTTAAAGCCATTTTTAAGGCATTTCGCGCATACATGAAATGAACACATTTTTCTCCAAAACTATAACAGATGCAAGCTTGTCCTGTTTGGTGGAGATGATATTTAATAAAATAAGTAGAAATCCACTAAAAGTTTTGTTTGGTTATCTTGCAATCCCGAGATAATCGTCTCCATGCTCCAAATCCATTTTAAAGCCATTTTTAAGGCATTTCGCGCATACATGAAATGAACACATTTTTCTCCAAAACTATAACAGATGCAAGCTTGTCCTGTTTGGTGGAGATGATATTTAATAAAATAAGTAGAAATCCACTAAAAGTTTTGTTTGGTTATCTTGCAATCCCGAGATAATCGTCTCCATGCTCCAAATCCATTTTAAAGCCATTTTTAAGGCATTTCGCGCATACATGAAATGAACACATTTTTCTCCAAAACTATAACAGATGCAAGCTTGTCCTGTTTGGTGGAGATGATATTTAATAAAATAAGTAGAAATCCACTAAAAGTTTTGTTTGGTTATCTTGCAATCCCGAGATAATCGTCTCCATGCTCCAAATCCATTTTAAAGCCATTTTTAAGGCATTTCGCGCATACATGAAATGAACACATTTTTCTCCAAAACTATAACAGATGCAAGCTTGTCCTGTTTGGTGGAGATGATATTTAATAAAATAAGTAGAAATCCACTAAAAGTTTTGTTTGGTTATCTTGCAATCCCGAGATAATCGTCTCCATGCTCCAAATCCATTTTAAAGCCATTTTTAAGGCATTTCGCGCATACATGAAATGAACACATTTTTCTCCAAAACTATAACAGATGCAAGCTTGTCCTGTTTGGTGGAGATGATATTTAATAAAATAAGTAGAAATCCACTAAAAGTTTTGTTTGGTTATCTTGCAATCCCGAGATAATCGTCTCCATGCTCCAAATCCATTTTAAAGCCATTTCAAAGGCATTTTGCGCATACATGAAATGAACACATTTTTCTCCAAAACTATAACACATGCAAGCTTGTCCTGTTTGGTGGAGATGATATTTAATAAAATAAGTAGAAATCCACTAAAAGTTTTGTTTGGTTATCTTGCAATCCCGAGATAATCGTCTCCATGCTCCAAATCCATTTTAAAGCCATTTCAAAGGCATTTTGCGCATACATGAAATGAACACATTTTTCTCCAAAACTATAACACATGCAAGCTTGTCCTGTTTGGTGGAGATGATATTTAATAAAATAAGTAGAAATCCACTAAAAGTTTTGTTTGGTTATCTTGCAATCCCGAGATAATCGTCTCCATGCTCCAAATCCATTTTAAAGCCATTTTTAAGGCATTTCGCGCATACATGAAATGAACACATTTTTCTCCAAAACTATAACAGATGCAAGCTTGTCCTGTTTGGTGGAGATGATATTTAATAAAATAAGTAGAAATCCACTAAAAGTTTTGTTTGGTTATCTTGCAATCCCGAGATAATCGTCTCCATGCTCCAAATCCATTTTAAAGCCATTTTTAAGGCATTTCGCGCATACATGAAATGAACACATTTTTCTCCAAAACTATAACAGATGCAAGCTTGTCCTGTTTGGTGGAGATGATATTTAATAAAATAAGTAGAAATCCACTAAAAGTTTTGTTTGGTTATCTTGCAATCCCGAGATAATCGTCTCCATGCTCCAAATCCATTTTAAAGCCATTTTTAAGGCATTTCGCGCATACATGAAATGAACACATTTTTCTCCAAAACTATAACAGATGCAAGCTTGTCCTGTTTGGTGGAGATGATATTTAATAAAATAAGTAGAAATCCACTAAAAGTTTTGTTTGGTTATCTTGCAATCCCGAGATAATCGTCTCCATGCTCCAAATCCATTTTAAAGCCATTTCAAAGGCATTTTGCGCATACATGAAATGAACACATTTTTCTCCAAAACTATAACACATGCAAGCTTGTCCTGTTTGGTGGAGATGATATTTAATAAAATAAGTAGAAATCCACTAAAAGTTTTGTTTGGTTATCTTGCAATCCCGAGATAATCGTCTCCATGCTCCAAATCCATTTTAAAGCCATTTTTAAGGCATTTCGCGCATACATGAAATGAACACATTTTTCTTCAAAACTATAACAGATGCAAGCTTGTCCTGTTTGGTGGAGATGATATTTAATAAAATAAGTAGAAATCCACTAAAAGTTTTGTTTGGTTATCTTGCAATCCCGAGATAATCGTCTCCATGCTCCAAATCCATTTTAAAGCCATTTTTAAGGCATTTTGCGCATACATGAAATGAACACATTTTTCTCCAAAACTATAACAGATGCAAGCTTGTCCTGTTTGGTGGAGATGATATTTAATAAAATAAGTAGAAATCCACTAAAAGTTTTGTTTGGTTATATTGCAATCCCGAGATAATCGTCTCCATGCTCCAAATCCATTTTAAAGCCATTTTTAAGGCATTTCGCGCATACATGAAATGAACACATTTTTCTCCAAAACTATAACAGATGCAAGCTTGTCCTGTTTGGTGGAGATGATATTTAATAAAATAAGTAGAAATCCACTAAAAGTTTTGTTTGGTTATCTTGCAATCCCGAGATAATCGTCTCCATGCTCCAAATCCATTTAAAAGCCATTTTTAAGGCATTTCGCGCATACATGAAATGAACACATTTTTCTCCAAAACTATAACAGATGCAAGCTTGTCCTGTTTGGTGGAGATGATATTTAATAAAATAAGTAGAAATCCACTAAAAGTTTTGTTTGGTTATCTTGCAATCCCGAGATAATCGTCTCCATGCTCCAAATCCATTTTAAAGCCATTTTTAAGGCATTTCGCGCATACATGAAATGAACACATTTTTCTCCAAAACTATAACAGATGCAAGCTTGTCCTGTTTGGTGGAGATGATATTTAATAAAATAAGTAGAAATCCACTAAAAGTTTTGTTTGGTTATCTTGCAATCCCGAGATAATCGTCTCCATGCTCCAAATCCATTTTAAAGCCATTTTTAAGGCATTTCGCGCATACATGAAATGAACACATTTTTCTCCAAAACTATAACAGATGCAAGCTTGTCCTGTTTGGTGGAGATGATATTTAATAAAATAAGTAGAAATCCACTAAAAGTTTTGTTTGGTTATCTTGCAATCCCGAGATAATCGTCTCCATGCTCCAAATCCATTTTAAAGCCATTTTTAAGGCATTTCGCGCATACATGAAATGAACACATTTTTCTTCAAAACTATAACAGATGCAAGCTTGTCCTGTTTGGTGGAGATGATATTTAATAAAATAAGTAGAAATCCACTAAAAGTTTTGTTTGGTTATCTTGCAATCCCGAGATAATCGTCTCCATGCTCCAAATCCATTTTAAAGCCATTTTTAAGGCATTTCGCGCATACATGAAATGAACACATTTTTCTCCAAAACTATAACAGATGCAAGCTTGTCCTGTTTGGTGGAGATGATATTTAATAAAATAAGTAGAAATCCACTAAAAGTTTTGTTTGGTTATCTTGCAATCCCGAGATAATCGTCTCCATGCTCCAAATCCATTTTAAAGCCATTTTTAAGGCATTTCGCGCATACATGAAATGAACACATTTTTCTCCAAAACTATAACAGATGCAAGCTTGTCCTGTTTGGTGGAGATGATATTTAATAAAATAAGTAGAAATCCACTAAAAGTTTTGTTTGGTTATCTTGCAATCCCGAGATAATCGTCTCCATGCTCCAAATCCATTTTAAAGCCATTTTTAAGGCATTTCGCGCATACATGAAATGAACACATTTTTCTCCAAAACTATAACAGATGCAAGCTTGTCCTGTTTGGTGGAGATGATATTTAATAAAATAAGTAGAAATCCACTAAAAGTTTTGTTTGGTTGTCTTGCAATCCCGAGATAATCGTCTCCATGCTCCAAATCCATTTTAAAGCCATTTTTAAGGCATTTCGCGCATACATGAAATGAACACATTTTTCTCCAAAACTTTAACAGATGCAAGCTTGTCCTGTTTGGTGGAGATGATATTTAATAAAATAAGTAGAAATCCACTAAAAGTTTTGTTTGGTTATCTTGCAATCCCGAGATAATCGTCTCCATGCTAAAAATCCATTTTAAAGCCATTTTTAAGGCATTTCGCGCATACATGAAATGAACACATTTTTCTCCAAAACTATAACAGATGCAAGCTTGCCCTGTTTGGTGGAGATGATATTTAATAAAATAAGTAGAAATCCACTAAAAGTTTTGTTTGGTTATCTTGCAATCCCGAGATAATCGTCTCCATGCTCCAAATCCATTTTAAAGCCATTTTTAAGGCATTTCGCGCATACATGAAATGAACACATTTTTCTCCAAAACTATAACAGATGCAAGCTTGTCCTGTTTGGTGGAGATGATATTTAATAAAATAAGTAGAAATCCACTAAAAGTTTTGTTTGGTTATCTTGCAATCCCGAGATAATCGTCTCCATGCTCCAAATCCATTTTAAAGCCATTTTTAAGGCATTTCGCGCATACATGAAATGAACACATTTTTCTCCAAAACTATAACAGATGCAAGCTTGTCCTGTTTGGTGGAGATGATATTTAATAAAATAAGTAGAAATCCACTAAAAGTTTTGTTTGGTTATCTTGCAATCCCGAGATAATCGTCTCCATGCTCCAAATCCATTTTAAAGCCATGTCAAAGGCATTTTGCGCATACATGAAATGAACACATTTTTCTCCAAAACTATAACAGATGCAAGCTTGTCCTGTTTGGGGGAGATGATATTTAATAAAATAAGTAGAAATCCACTAAAAGTTTTGTTTGGTTATATTGCAATCCCGAGATAATCGTCTCCATGCTCCAAATCCATTTTAAAGCCATTTTTAAGGCATTTCGCGCATACATGAAATGAACACATTTTTCTCCAAAACTATAACAGATGCAAGCTTGTCCTGTTTGGTGGAGATGATATTTAATAAAATAAGTAGAAATCCACTAAAAGTTTTGTTTGGTTATCTTGCAATCCCGAGATAATCGTCTCCATGCTCCAAATCCATTTTAAAGCCATTTTTAAGGCATTTCGCGCATACATGAAATGAACACATTTTTCTCCAAAACTATAACAGATGCAAGCTTGTCCTGTTTGGTGGAGATGATATTTAATAAAATAAGTAGAAATCCACTAAAAGTTTTGTTTGGTTATCTTGCAATCCCGAGATAATCGTCTCCATGCTCCAAATCCATTTTAAAGCCATTTTTAAGGCATTTCGCGCATACATGAAATGAACACATTTTTCTCCAAAACTATAACAGATGCAAGCTTGTCCTGTTTGGTGGAGATGATATTTAATAAAATAAGTAGAAATCCACTAAAAGTTTTGTTTGGTTGTCTTGCAATCCCGAGATAATCGTCTCCATGCTCCAAATCCATTTTAAAGCCATTTTTAAGGCATTTCGCGCATACATGAAATGAACACATTTTTCTCCAAAACTTTAACAGATGCAAGCTTGTCCTGTTTGGTGGAGATGATATTTAATAAAATAAGTAGAAATCCACTAAAAGTTTTGTTTGGTTATCTTGCAATCCCGAGATAATTGTCTCCATGCTCCAAATCCATTTTAAAGCCATTTTTAAGGCATTTCGCGCATACATGAAATGAACACATTTTTCTCCAAAACTATAACAGATGCAAGCTTGTCCTGTTTGGTGGAGATGATATTTAATAAAATAAGTAGAAATCCACTAAAAGTTTTGTTTGGTTATCTTGCAATCCCGAGATAATCGTCTCCATGCTCCAAATCCATTTTAAAGCCATTTTTAAGGCATTTCGCGCATACATGAAATGAACACATTTTTCTCCAAAACTATAACAGATGCAAGCTTGTCCTGTTTGGTGGAGATGATATTTAATAAAATAAGTAGAAATCCACTAAAAGTTTTGTTTGGTTATCTTGCAATCCCGAGATAATCGTCTCCATGCTCCAAATCCATTTTAAAGCCATTTTTAAGGCATTTCGCGCATACATGAAATGAACACATTTTTCTCCAAAACTATAACAGATGCAAGCTTGTCCTGTTTGGTGGAGATGATATTTAATAAAATAAGTAGAAATCCACTAAAAGTTTTGTTTGGTTGTCTTGCAATCCCGAGATAATCGTCTCCATGCTCCAAATCCATTTTAAAGCCATTTTTAAGGCATTTCGCGCATACATGAAATGAACACATTTTTCTCCAAAACTTTAACAGATGCAAGCTTGTCCTGTTTGGTGGAGATGATATTTAATAAAATAAGTAGAAATCCACTAAAAGTTTTGTTTGGTTATCTTGCAATCCCGAGATAATTGTCTCCATGCTCCAAATCCATTTTAAAGCCATTTTTAAGGCATTTCGCGCATACATGAAATGAACACATTTTTCTCCAAAACTATAACAGATGCAAGCTTGTCCTGTTTGGTGGAGATGATATTTAATAAAATAAGTAGAAATCCACTAAAAGTTTTGTTTGGTTATCTTGCAATCCCGAGATAATCGTCTCCATGCTCCAAATCCATTTTAAAGCCATTTTTAAGGCATTTCGCGCATACATGAAATGAACACATTTTTCTCCAAACCTATAACAGATGCAAGCTTGTCCTGTTTGGTGGAGATGATATTTAATAAAATAAGTAGAAATCCACTAAAAGTTTTGTTTGGTTATCTTGCAATCCCGAGATAATCGTCTCCATGCTCCAAATCCATTTTAAAGCCATTTTTAAGGCATTTCGCGCATACATGAAATGAACACATTTTTCTCCAAAACTATAACAGATGCAAGCTTGTCCTGTTTGGTGGAGATGATATTTAATAAAATAAGTAGAAATCCACTAAAAGTTTTGTTTGGTTGTCTTGCAATCCCGAGATAATCGTCTCCATGCTCCAAATCCATTTTAAAGCCATTTTTAAGGCATTTCGCGCATACATGAAATGAACACATTTTTCTCCAAAACTATAACAGATGCAAGCTTGTCCTGTTTGGTGGAGATGATATTTAATAAAATAAGTAGAAATCCACTAAAAGTTTTGTTTGGTTATCTTGCAATCCCGAGATAATCGTCTCCATGCTCCAAATCCATTTTAAAGCCATTTTTAAGGCATTTCGCGCATACATGAAATGAACACATTTTTCTCCAAAACTATAACAGATGCAAGCTTGTCCTGTTTGGTGGAGATAATATTTAATAAAATAAGTAGAAATCTACTAAAAGTTTCGTTTGTTTATATTGCCATCCTGAGATAATCGTCTCCATGCTCCAAATCCATTTTAAAGCCATTTTTAAGGCATTTGGCGCATACATGAAAATGAACACATTTTTCTCCAAAACTATAACAGATGCAAGCTTGTCCTGTTTGGTGGAGATGATATTTAATAAAATAAGTAGAAATCCACTAAAAGTTTTGTTTGGTTATCTTGCAATCCCGAGATAATCGTCTCCATGCTCCAAATCCATTTTAAAGCCATTTTTAAGGCATTTCGCGCATACATGAAATGAACACATTTTTCTCCAAAACTATAACAGATGCAAGCTTGTCCTGTTTGGTGGAGATGATATTTAATAAAATAAGTAGAAATCCACTAAAAGTTTTGTTTGGTTATCTTGCAATCCCGAGATAATCGTCTCCATGCTCCAAATCCATTTTAAAGCCATTTTTAAGGCATTTCGCGCATACATGAAATGAACACATTTTTCTCCAAAACTATAACAGATGCAAGCTTGTCCTGTTTGGTGGAGATGATATTTAATAAAATAAGTAGAAATCCACTAAAAGTTTTGTTTGGTTATCTTGCAATCCCGAGATAATCGTCTCCATGCTCCAAATCCATTTTAAAGCCATTTTTAAGGCATTTCGCGCATACATGAAATGAACACATTTTTCTCCAAAACTATAACAGATGCAAGCTTGTCCTGTTTGGTGGAGATGATATTTAATAAAATAAGTAGAAATCCACTAAAAGTTTTGTTTGGTTATATTGCAATCCCGAGATAATCGTCTCCATGCTCCAAATCCATTTTAAAGCCATTTTTAAGGCATTTCGCGCATACATGAAATGAACACATTTTTCTCCAAAACTATAACAGATGCAAGCTTGTCCTGTTTGGTGGAGATGATATTTAATAAAATAAGTAGAAATCCACTAAAAGTTTTGTTTGGTTATCTTGCAATCCCGAGATAATCGTCTCCATGCTCCAAATCCATTTAAAGCCATTTTTAAGGCATTTCGCGCATACATGAAATGAACACATTTTTCTCCAAAACTATAACAGATGCAAGCTTGTCCTGTTTGGTGGAGATGATATTTAATAAAATAAGTAGAAATCCACTAAAAGTTTTGTTTGGTTATCTTGCAATCCCGAGATAATCGTCTCCATGCTCCAAATCCATTTTAAAGCCATGTTCAAAGGCATTTTGCGCATACATGAAATGAACACATTTTTCTCCAAAACTATAACAGATGCAAGCTTGTCCTGTTTTGGGGGAGATGATATTTAATAAAATAAGTAGAAATCCACTAAAAGTTTTGTTTGGTTATATTGCAATCCCGAGATAATCGTCTCCATGCTCCAAATCCATTTTAAAGCCATTTTTAAGGCATTTCGCGCATACATGAAATGAACACATTTTTCTCCAAAACTATAACAGATGCAAGCTTGTCCTGTTTGGTGGAGATGATATTTAATAAAATAAGTAGAAATCCACTAAAAGTTTTGTTTGGTTATCTTGCAATCCCG
>NW_027445087.1:0-122289 GCF_048569485.1 Anomaloglossus baeobatrachus
CAAACCCACGCCTACACAAGACATTTTGTCACCCAAGCCAACCCTTGAAAAGGCTGCTTTGCAGAGCCAAAACAAGAAGAATGGTGCGTTTTGCAGCCGCCGCCCACTGCAATGAATCTGAATAACTCCTCCTTTAGGGCGCAAGCAACTCCCCTCCCCCTTGCAGTCTTTCCAATTCACGATACAAAAAGACGGACAGGACAGGTTGCCTGACTTTCCGTCACTGCCACCCTTTGCCATCCTTACCCGTAGAAAGCCCTTTCATCATCCCCAAACCCTAATCTTTTCCCTTTCCTTCCCAGCCCCCAAACCCTGCCCTCTGTACCTTTCTCACCACCCGCTTCCCTTCTCCTGTCATCCCCCTACCACCCGGGAAAAAAAGAGATTGCCCCCTCCTTCCACTAGCCCACCCTCCCACCCAAAGAACAACTTCTTCTGCGCAGCTTGTTTTCTAGGCAGCAGCGCTATTGTGATGTCATCGGGGGGCATTGTGACAAGCCGCCAGTGTTCCGTCTCTTCATGTTGTGCACAGTTCAAACGGAAAATACATCAACAGGCAGACTACAGAAAAGCTTACTATCAAAGGTTAGAGGGGGGCTTTCTCAGAGGGCTTTTTACAGTTTTTCTATTCCCAATTAGCCGTTTAAGTGTACTTATTGAAAGTAGTAATTCTTTCATAGGCCGCCCTTTCTTAGTATTTGACGTTCCTTATATTGCGGTATGAGGCTTCGCAGTAGGTTGCAAACATTCATCACCCATGACTGTCCCCAATTGAGCTCAGAAGCTCAATGTCTATCATGACCTCTCTTTTAGAATGTCCAAGAGCAAGCAAACTATTCCTCCAGGAGAGGGCGCCAACAGACTACTAAAGAGATCATCATTACTCAAAGAAAACCCCAAAAACCAATGCATGATAGGAATAAACAGGTAACTTTCTTTGGAGTGGAAGCGGAGAGATCGCACCAGATGCCAATTCTAGATGTTATCACACCTGTGGTCACTGCAGCAGCAGGTGAATCCACTTTGTCCAAAAGGGATCTATTCCATTCAATTGCAAATGATCTAGATAAGACAGAGAACTGCAGCACGGGGACATAGCCGAGTTGGTCAGGTTGAGTGGTGATGAGTTTGCTATTTGGATGAATAAAGAAAGTCAAAAGTGTGAAAGATAAAAAACAAAAGGAGGAAGTGTGAAAAGTGAATGGGCCAAATTGAGGTGCATATGAAGACGTATGCTTTCTTCCAATTCATTAAATCGGGCTAATATGAATCAGGTGAATTGAGTTCTGCTTTTGGAAACTGGGTTAAGAAGGGGTGCACCGTTCCTGGAGGTACTGCAATACCAGGTCAATGCGTGGAGTGGACAGAGCAAGCTCTTTTTCCATCTCCCTGTTCTAAAAATCCATTTAATATATGGTCCCCAGATAGGGGACGTATCAGATATTAAACTGATAAGAACAGATACTACACTTGATCTTAGCCAAAAGGCCGAGAAGCGATAACCAGAATTGGTTTGGGCCTCGAGTGGCACCCTGGCCTATGCCGGACACATCTTAGGGAGAGAGAGCGAGAGGGAGACAAACCCACGCCTACACAAGACATTTTGTCACCCAAGCCAACCCTTGAAAAGGCTGCTTTGCAGAGCCAAAACAAGAAGAATGGTGCGTTTTGCAGCCGCCGCCCACTGCAATGAATCTGAATAACTCCTCCTTTAGGGCGCAAGCAACTCCCCTCCCCCTTGCAGTCTTTCCAATTCACGATACAAAAAGACGGACAGGACAGGTTGCCTGACTTTCCGTCACTGCCACCCTTTGCCATCCTTACCCGTAGAAAGCCCTTTCATCATCCCCAAACCCTAATCTTTTCCCTTTCCTTCCCAGCCCCCAAACCCTGCCCTCTGTACCTTTCTCACCACCCGCTTCCCTTCTCCTGTCATCCCCCTACCACCCGGGAAAAAAAGAGATTGCCCCCTCCTTCCACTAGCCCACCCTCCCACCCAAAGAACAACTTCTTCTGCGCAGCTTGTTTTCTAGGCAGCAGCGCTATTGTGATGTCATCGGGGGGCATTGTGACAAGCCGCCAGTGTTCCGTCTCTTCATGTTGTGCACAGTTCAAACGGAAAATACATCAACAGGCAGACTACAGAAAAGCTTACTATCAAAGGTTAGAGGGGGGCTTTCTCAGAGGGCTTTTTACAGTTTTTCTATTCCCAATTAGCCGTTTAAGTGTACTTATTGAAAGTAGTAATTCTTTCATAGGCCGCCCTTTCTTAGTATTTGACGTTCCTTATATTGCGGTATGAGGCTTCGCAGTAGGTTGCAAACATTCATCACCCATGACTGTCCCCAATTGAGCTCAGAAGCTCAATGTCTATCATGACCTCTCTTTTAGAATGTCCAAGAGCAAGCAAACTATTCCTCCAGGAGAGGGCGCCAACAGACTACTAAAGAGATCATCATTACTCAAAGAAAACCCCAAAAACCAATGCATGATAGGAATAAACAGGTAACTTTCTTTGGAGTGGAAGCGGAGAGATCGCACCAGATGCCAATTCTAGATGTTATCACACCTGTGGTCACTGCAGCAGCAGGTGAATCCACTTTGTCCAAAAGGGATCTATTCCATTCAATTGCAAATGATCTAGATAAGACAGAGAACTGCAGCACGGGGACATAGCCGAGTTGGTCAGGTTGAGTGGTGATGAGTTTGCTATTTGGATGAATAAAGAAAGTCAAAAGTGTGAAAGATAAAAAACAAAAGGAGGAAGTGTGAAAAGTGAATGGGCCAAATTGAGGTGCATATGAAGACGTATGCTTTCTTCCAATTCATTAAATCGGGCTAATATGAATCAGGTGAATTGAGTTCTGCTTTTGGAAACTGGGTTAAGAAGGGGTGCACCGTTCCTGGAGGTACTGCAATACCAGGTCAATGCGTGGAGTGGACAGAGCAAGCTCTTTTTCCATCTCCCTGTTCTAAAAATCCATTTAATATATGGTCCCCAGATAGGGGACGTATCAGATATTAAACTGATAAGAACAGATACTACACTTGATCTTAGCCAAAAGGCCGAGAAGCGATAACCAGAATTGGTTTGGGCCTCGAGTGGCACCCTGGCCTATGCCGGACACATCTTAGGGAGAGAGAGCGAGAGGGAGACAAACCCACGCCTACACAAGACATTTTGTCACCCAAGCCAACCCTTGAAAAGGCTGCTTTGCAGAGCCAAAACAAGAAGAATGGTGCGTTTTGCAGCCGCCGCCCACTGCAATGAATCTGAATAACTCCTCCTTTAGGGCGCAAGCAACTCCCCTCCCCCTTGCAGTCTTTCCAATTCACGATACAAAAAGACGGACAGGACAGGTTGCCTGACTTTCCGTCACTGCCACCCTTTGCCATCCTTACCCGTAGAAAGCCCTTTCATCATCCCCAAACCCTAATCTTTTCCCTTTCCTTCCCAGCCCCCAAACCCTGCCCTCTGTACCTTTCTCACCACCCGCTTCCCTTCTCCTGTCATCCCCCTACCACCCGGGAAAAAAAGAGATTGCCCCCTCCTTCCACTAGCCCACCCTCCCACCCAAAGAACAACTTCTTCTGCGCAGCTTGTTTTCTAGGCAGCAGCGCTATTGTGATGTCATCGGGGGGCATTGTGACAAGCCGCCAGTGTTCCGTCTCTTCATGTTGTGCACAGTTCAAACGGAAAATACATCAACAGGCAGACTACAGAAAAGCTTACTATCAAAGGTTAGAGGGGGGCTTTCTCAGAGGGCTTTTTACAGTTTTTCTATTCCCAATTAGCCGTTTAAGTGTACTTATTGAAAGTAGTAATTCTTTCATAGGCCGCCCTTTCTTAGTATTTGACGTTCCTTATATTGCGGTATGAGGCTTCGCAGTAGGTTGCAAACATTCATCACCCATGACTGTCCCCAATTGAGCTCAGAAGCTCAATGTCTATCATGACCTCTCTTTTAGAATGTCCAAGAGCAAGCAAACTATTCCTCCAGGAGAGGGCGCCAACAGACTACTAAAGAGATCATCATTACTCAAAGAAAACCCCAAAAACCAATGCATGATAGGAATAAACAGGTAACTTTCTTTGGAGTGGAAGCGGAGAGATCGCACCAGATGCCAATTCTAGATGTTATCACACCTGTGGTCACTGCAGCAGCAGGTGAATCCACTTTGTCCAAAAGGGATCTATTCCATTCAATTGCAAATGATCTAGATAAGACAGAGAACTGCAGCACGGGGACATAGCCGAGTTGGTCAGGTTGAGTGGTGATGAGTTTGCTATTTGGATGAATAAAGAAAGTCAAAAGTGTGAAAGATAAAAAACAAAAGGAGGAAGTGTGAAAAGTGAATGGGCCAAATTGAGGTGCATATGAAGACGTATGCTTTCTTCCAATTCATTAAATCGGGCTAATATGAATCAGGTGAATTGAGTTCTGCTTTTGGAAACTGGGTTAAGAAGGGGTGCACCGTTCCTGGAGGTACTGCAATACCAGGTCAATGCGTGGAGTGGACAGAGCAAGCTCTTTTTCCATCTCCCTGTTCTAAAAATCCATTTAATATATGGTCCCCAGATAGGGGACGTATCAGATATTAAACTGATAAGAACAGATACTACACTTGATCTTAGCCAAAAGGCCGAGAAGCGATAACCAGAATTGGTTTGGGCCTCGAGTGGCACCCTGGCCTATGCCGGACACATCTTAGGGAGAGAGAGCGAGAGGGAGACAAACCCACGCCTACACAAGACATTTTGTCACCCAAGCCAACCCTTGAAAAGGCTGCTTTGCAGAGCCAAAACAAGAAGAATGGTGCGTTTTGCAGCCGCCGCCCACTGCAATGAATCTGAATAACTCCTCCTTTAGGGCGCAAGCAACTCCCCTCCCCCTTGCAGTCTTTCCAATTCACGATACAAAAAGACGGACAGGACAGGTTGCCTGACTTTCCGTCACTGCCACCCTTTGCCATCCTTACCCGTAGAAAGCCCTTTCATCATCCCCAAACCCTAATCTTTTCCCTTTCCTTCCCAGCCCCCAAACCCTGCCCTCTGTACCTTTCTCACCACCCGCTTCCCTTCTCCTGTCATCCCCCTACCACCCGGGAAAAAAAGAGATTGCCCCCTCCTTCCACTAGCCCACCCTCCCACCCAAAGAACAACTTCTTCTGCGCAGCTTGTTTTCTAGGCAGCAGCGCTATTGTGATGTCATCGGGGGGCATTGTGACAAGCCGCCAGTGTTCCGTCTCTTCATGTTGTGCACAGTTCAAACGGAAAATACATCAACAGGCAGACTACAGAAAAGCTTACTATCAAAGGTTAGAGGGGGGCTTTCTCAGAGGGCTTTTTACAGTTTTTCTATTCCCAATTAGCCGTTTAAGTGTACTTATTGAAAGTAGTAATTCTTTCATAGGCCGCCCTTTCTTAGTATTTGACGTTCCTTATATTGCGGTATGAGGCTTCGCAGTAGGTTGCAAACATTCATCACCCATGACTGTCCCCAATTGAGCTCAGAAGCTCAATGTCTATCATGACCTCTCTTTTAGAATGTCCAAGAGCAAGCAAACTATTCCTCCAGGAGAGGGCGCCAACAGACTACTAAAGAGATCATCATTACTCAAAGAAAACCCCAAAAACCAATGCATGATAGGAATAAACAGGTAACTTTCTTTGGAGTGGAAGCGGAGAGATCGCACCAGATGCCAATTCTAGATGTTATCACACCTGTGGTCACTGCAGCAGCAGGTGAATCCACTTTGTCCAAAAGGGATCTATTCCATTCAATTGCAAATGATCTAGATAAGACAGAGAACTGCAGCACGGGGACATAGCCGAGTTGGTCAGGTTGAGTGGTGATGAGTTTGCTATTTGGATGAATAAAGAAAGTCAAAAGTGTGAAAGATAAAAAACAAAAGGAGGAAGTGTGAAAAGTGAATGGGCCAAATTGAGGTGCATATGAAGACGTATGCTTTCTTCCAATTCATTAAATCGGGCTAATATGAATCAGGTGAATTGAGTTCTGCTTTTGGAAACTGGGTTAAGAAGGGGTGCACCGTTCCTGGAGGTACTGCAATACCAGGTCAATGCGTGGAGTGGACAGAGCAAGCTCTTTTTCCATCTCCCTGTTCTAAAAATCCATTTAATATATGGTCCCCAGATAGGGGACGTATCAGATATTAAACTGATAAGAACAGATACTACACTTGATCTTAGCCAAAAGGCCGAGAAGCGATAACCAGAATTGGTTTGGGCCTCGAGTGGCACCCTGGCCTATGCCGGACACATCTTAGGGAGAGAGAGCGAGAGGGAGACAAACCCACGCCTACACAAGACATTTTGTCACCCAAGCCAACCCTTGAAAAGGCTGCTTTGCAGAGCCAAAACAAGAAGAATGGTGCGTTTTGCAGCCGCCGCCCACTGCAATGAATCTGAATAACTCCTCCTTTAGGGCGCAAGCAACTCCCCTCCCCCTTGCAGTCTTTCCAATTCACGATACAAAAAGACGGACAGGACAGGTTGCCTGACTTTCCGTCACTGCCACCCTTTGCCATCCTTACCCGTAGAAAGCCCTTTCATCATCCCCAAACCCTAATCTTTTCCCTTTCCTTCCCAGCCCCCAAACCCTGCCCTCTGTACCTTTCTCACCACCCGCTTCCCTTCTCCTGTCATCCCCCTACCACCCGGGAAAAAAAGAGATTGCCCCCTCCTTCCACTAGCCCACCCTCCCACCCAAAGAACAACTTCTTCTGCGCAGCTTGTTTTCTAGGCAGCAGCGCTATTGTGATGTCATCGGGGGGCATTGTGACAAGCCGCCAGTGTTCCGTCTCTTCATGTTGTGCACAGTTCAAACGGAAAATACATCAACAGGCAGACTACAGAAAAGCTTACTATCAAAGGTTAGAGGGGGGCTTTCTCAGAGGGCTTTTTACAGTTTTTCTATTCCCAATTAGCCGTTTAAGTGTACTTATTGAAAGTAGTAATTCTTTCATAGGCCGCCCTTTCTTAGTATTTGACGTTCCTTATATTGCGGTATGAGGCTTCGCAGTAGGTTGCAAACATTCATCACCCATGACTGTCCCCAATTGAGCTCAGAAGCTCAATGTCTATCATGACCTCTCTTTTAGAATGTCCAAGAGCAAGCAAACTATTCCTCCAGGAGAGGGCGCCAACAGACTACTAAAGAGATCATCATTACTCAAAGAAAACCCCAAAAACCAATGCATGATAGGAATAAACAGGTAACTTTCTTTGGAGTGGAAGCGGAGAGATCGCACCAGATGCCAATTCTAGATGTTATCACACCTGTGGTCACTGCAGCAGCAGGTGAATCCACTTTGTCCAAAAGGGATCTATTCCATTCAATTGCAAATGATCTAGATAAGACAGAGAACTGCAGCACGGGGACATAGCCGAGTTGGTCAGGTTGAGTGGTGATGAGTTTGCTATTTGGATGAATAAAGAAAGTCAAAAGTGTGAAAGATAAAAAACAAAAGGAGGAAGTGTGAAAAGTGAATGGGCCAAATTGAGGTGCATATGAAGACGTATGCTTTCTTCCAATTCATTAAATCGGGCTAATATGAATCAGGTGAATTGAGTTCTGCTTTTGGAAACTGGGTTAAGAAGGGGTGCACCGTTCCTGGAGGTACTGCAATACCAGGTCAATGCGTGGAGTGGACAGAGCAAGCTCTTTTTCCATCTCCCTGTTCTAAAAATCCATTTAATATATGGTCCCCAGATAGGGGACGTATCAGATATTAAACTGATAAGAACAGATACTACACTTGATCTTAGCCAAAAGGCCGAGAAGCGATAACCAGAATTGGTTTGGGCCTCGAGTGGCACCCTGGCCTATGCCGGACACATCTTAGGGAGAGAGAGCGAGAGGGAGACAAACCCACGCCTACACAAGACATTTTGTCACCCAAGCCAACCCTTGAAAAGGCTGCTTTGCAGAGCCAAAACAAGAAGAATGGTGCGTTTTGCAGCCGCCGCCCACTGCAATGAATCTGAATAACTCCTCCTTTAGGGCGCAAGCAACTCCCCTCCCCCTTGCAGTCTTTCCAATTCACGATACAAAAAGACGGACAGGACAGGTTGCCTGACTTTCCGTCACTGCCACCCTTTGCCATCCTTACCCGTAGAAAGCCCTTTCATCATCCCCAAACCCTAATCTTTTCCCTTTCCTTCCCAGCCCCCAAACCCTGCCCTCTGTACCTTTCTCACCACCCGCTTCCCTTCTCCTGTCATCCCCCTACCACCCGGGAAAAAAAGAGATTGCCCCCTCCTTCCACTAGCCCACCCTCCCACCCAAAGAACAACTTCTTCTGCGCAGCTTGTTTTCTAGGCAGCAGCGCTATTGTGATGTCATCGGGGGGCATTGTGACAAGCCGCCAGTGTTCCGTCTCTTCATGTTGTGCACAGTTCAAACGGAAAATACATCAACAGGCAGACTACAGAAAAGCTTACTATCAAAGGTTAGAGGGGGGCTTTCTCAGAGGGCTTTTTACAGTTTTTCTATTCCCAATTAGCCGTTTAAGTGTACTTATTGAAAGTAGTAATTCTTTCATAGGCCGCCCTTTCTTAGTATTTGACGTTCCTTATATTGCGGTATGAGGCTTCGCAGTAGGTTGCAAACATTCATCACCCATGACTGTCCCCAATTGAGCTCAGAAGCTCAATGTCTATCATGACCTCTCTTTTAGAATGTCCAAGAGCAAGCAAACTATTCCTCCAGGAGAGGGCGCCAACAGACTACTAAAGAGATCATCATTACTCAAAGAAAACCCCAAAAACCAATGCATGATAGGAATAAACAGGTAACTTTCTTTGGAGTGGAAGCGGAGAGATCGCACCAGATGCCAATTCTAGATGTTATCACACCTGTGGTCACTGCAGCAGCAGGTGAATCCACTTTGTCCAAAAGGGATCTATTCCATTCAATTGCAAATGATCTAGATAAGACAGAGAACTGCAGCACGGGGACATAGCCGAGTTGGTCAGGTTGAGTGGTGATGAGTTTGCTATTTGGATGAATAAAGAAAGTCAAAAGTGTGAAAGATAAAAAACAAAAGGAGGAAGTGTGAAAAGTGAATGGGCCAAATTGAGGTGCATATGAAGACGTATGCTTTCTTCCAATTCATTAAATCGGGCTAATATGAATCAGGTGAATTGAGTTCTGCTTTTGGAAACTGGGTTAAGAAGGGGTGCACCGTTCCTGGAGGTACTGCAATACCAGGTCAATGCGTGGAGTGGACAGAGCAAGCTCTTTTTCCATCTCCCTGTTCTAAAAATCCATTTAATATATGGTCCCCAGATAGGGGACGTATCAGATATTAAACTGATAAGAACAGATACTACACTTGATCTTAGCCAAAAGGCCGAGAAGCGATAACCAGAATTGGTTTGGGCCTCGAGTGGCACCCTGGCCTATGCCGGACACATCTTAGGGAGAGAGAGCGAGAGGGAGACAAACCCACGCCTACACAAGACATTTTGTCACCCAAGCCAACCCTTGAAAAGGCTGCTTTGCAGAGCCAAAACAAGAAGAATGGTGCGTTTTGCAGCCGCCGCCCACTGCAATGAATCTGAATAACTCCTCCTTTAGGGCGCAAGCAACTCCCCTCCCCCTTGCAGTCTTTCCAATTCACGATACAAAAAGACGGACAGGACAGGTTGCCTGACTTTCCGTCACTGCCACCCTTTGCCATCCTTACCCGTAGAAAGCCCTTTCATCATCCCCAAACCCTAATCTTTTCCCTTTCCTTCCCAGCCCCCAAACCCTGCCCTCTGTACCTTTCTCACCACCCGCTTCCCTTCTCCTGTCATCCCCCTACCACCCGGGAAAAAAAGAGATTGCCCCCTCCTTCCACTAGCCCACCCTCCCACCCAAAGAACAACTTCTTCTGCGCAGCTTGTTTTCTAGGCAGCAGCGCTATTGTGATGTCATCGGGGGGCATTGTGACAAGCCGCCAGTGTTCCGTCTCTTCATGTTGTGCACAGTTCAAACGGAAAATACATCAACAGGCAGACTACAGAAAAGCTTACTATCAAAGGTTAGAGGGGGGCTTTCTCAGAGGGCTTTTTACAGTTTTTCTATTCCCAATTAGCCGTTTAAGTGTACTTATTGAAAGTAGTAATTCTTTCATAGGCCGCCCTTTCTTAGTATTTGACGTTCCTTATATTGCGGTATATAGGCTTCGCAGTAGGTTGCAAACATTCATCACCCATGACTGTCCCCAATTGAGCTCAGAAGCTCAATGTCTATCATGACCTCTCTTTTAGAATGTCCAAGAGCAAGCAAACTATTCCTCCAGGAGAGGGCGCCAACAGACTACTAAAGAGATCATCATTACTCAAAGAAAACCCCAAAAACCAATGCATGATAGGAATAAACAGGTAACTTTCTTTGGAGTGGAAGCGGAGAGATCGCACCAGATGCCAATTCTAGATGTTATCACACCTGTGGTCACTGCAGCAGCAGGTGAATCCACTTTGTCCAAAAGGGATCTATTCCATTCAATTGCAAATGATCTAGATAAGACAGAGAACTGCAGCACGGGGACATAGCCGAGTTGGTCAGGTTGAGTGGTGATGAGTTTGCTATTTGGATGAATAAAGAAAGTCAAAAGTGTGAAAGATAAAAAACAAAAGGAGGAAGTGTGAAAAGTGAATGGGCCAAATTGAGGTGCATATGAAGACGTATGCTTTCTTCCAATTCATTAAATCGGGCTAATATGAATCAGGTGAATTGAGTTCTGCTTTTGGAAACTGGGTTAAGAAGGGGTGCACCGTTCCTGGAGGTACTGCAATACCAGGTCAATGCGTGGAGTGGACAGAGCAAGCTCTTTTTCCATCTCCCTGTTCTAAAAATCCATTTAATATATGGTCCCCAGATAGGGGACGTATCAGATATTAAACTGATAAGAACAGATACTACACTTGATCTTAGCCAAAAGGCCGAGAAGCGATAACCAGAATTGGTTTGGGCCTCGAGTGGCACCCTGGCCTATGCCGGACACATCTTAGGGAGAGAGAGCGAGAGGGAGACAAACCCACGCCTACACAAGACATTTTGTCACCCAAGCCAACCCTTGAAAAGGCTGCTTTGCAGAGCCAAAACAAGAAGAATGGTGCGTTTTGCAGCCGCCGCCCACTGCAATGAATCTGAATAACTCCTCCTTTAGGGCGCAAGCAACTCCCCTCCCCCTTGCAGTCTTTCCAATTCACGATACAAAAAGACGGACAGGACAGGTTGCCTGACTTTCCGTCACTGCCACCCTTTGCCATCCTTACCCGTAGAAAGCCCTTTCATCATCCCCAAACCCTAATCTTTTCCCTTTCCTTCCCAGCCCCCAAACCCTGCCCTCTGTACCTTTCTCACCACCCGCTTCCCTTCTCCTGTCATCCCCCTACCACCCGGGAAAAAAAGAGATTGCCCCCTCCTTCCACTAGCCCACCCTCCCACCCAAAGAACAACTTCTTCTGCGCAGCTTGTTTTCTAGGCAGCAGCGCTATTGTGATGTCATCGGGGGGCATTGTGACAAGCCGCCAGTGTTCCGTCTCTTCATGTTGTGCACAGTTCAAACGGAAAATACATCAACAGGCAGACTACAGAAAAGCTTACTATCAAAGGTTAGAGGGGGGCTTTCTCAGAGGGCTTTTTACAGTTTTTCTATTCCCAATTAGCCGTTTAAGTGTACTTATTGAAAGTAGTAATTCTTTCATAGGCCGCCCTTTCTTAGTATTTGACGTTCCTTATATTGCGGTATGAGGCTTCGCAGTAGGTTGCAAACATTCATCACCCATGACTGTCCCCAATTGAGCTCAGAAGCTCAATGTCTATCATGACCTCTCTTTTAGAATGTCCAAGAGCAAGCAAACTATTCCTCCAGGAGAGGGCGCCAACAGACTACTAAAGAGATCATCATTACTCAAAGAAAACCCCAAAAACCAATGCATGATAGGAATAAACAGGTAACTTTCTTTGGAGTGGAAGCGGAGAGATCGCACCAGATGCCAATTCTAGATGTTATCACACCTGTGGTCACTGCAGCAGCAGGTGAATCCACTTTGTCCAAAAGGGATCTATTCCATTCAATTGCAAATGATCTAGATAAGACAGAGAACTGCAGCACGGGGACATAGCCGAGTTGGTCAGGTTGAGTGGTGATGAGTTTGCTATTTGGATGAATAAAGAAAGTCAAAAGTGTGAAAGATAAAAAACAAAAGGAGGAAGTGTGAAAAGTGAATGGGCCAAATTGAGGTGCATATGAAGACGTATGCTTTCTTCCAATTCATTAAATCGGGCTAATATGAATCAGGTGAATTGAGTTCTGCTTTTGGAAACTGGGTTAAGAAGGGGTGCACCGTTCCTGGAGGTACTGCAATACCAGGTCAATGCGTGGAGTGGACAGAGCAAGCTCTTTTTCCATCTCCCTGTTCTAAAAATCCATTTAATATATGGTCCCCAGATAGGGGACGTATCAGATATTAAACTGATAAGAACAGATTTTGATTTAATGAAGCTTTCCAAAGCACCGCAAAAAATGCATGACCGAAGTCACACCAAAAACAGTGCAAAGGCTAGGATTCGTGTGGACCCCTCCGTGAGGAGAGGGTCCCCAAAAATCAACCCCGTCCCTCCGAGCCAGAAGGCCACAGCAAGGGTCAGGGATCTTCGGTGCTCCCCCAAGCCGAAGCCTGGTTGAGCCTTGTCGTTGCTCCCAGCGTCCACCCAGGCATCTTACCCAAGTGGAGTAGAGAGCTACTAGTTGTTGGTTTCGCAGCCGAAACTGCCCGGACCGTCAACCGGTGTTGGTTTCTCAGCCCAAGGCTAACCGGACCTCCAACCGGGTGTTGGTTTCTCAGCCGAAGCTGACCCGGACCTCCAACCGGGTGTTGGTTTCTCAGCCCAAAGCTGAACGGACCTCCGACCATGATTATAAAAATTTCCCTTCCTAGCCAGAAGGCCGGGATAGAGCAATATGCTCAGAAAGTATGAAAGGGCAAGGTACGGTGTGCTACAGAGCCCAAGGCTCGCCGGGGTCCCAAGCCAGCAAGCTCAGACTCACTCCAGGGTCGTCAGTCCTGGGGCACATTGCACCATAGCCCCCACACTTACTCAGTCTAATAGCCTCGATCCTGGTAGGGCCATGTTTTCCTCTAGATGAATATACTATACATCAAGAGTACTAGCAAGCGCAACCTTCCAGTGTGCATTGCATCTGCCGAGCCTCACAGATACTACACTTGATCTTAGCCAAAAGGCCGAGAAGCGATAACCAGAATTGGTTTGGGCCTCGAGTGGCACCCTGGCCTATGCCGGACACATCTTAGGGAGAGAGAGCGAGAGGGAGACAAACCCACGCCTACACAAGACATTTTGTCACCCAAGCCAACCCTTGAAAAGGCTGCTTTGCAGAGCCAAAACAAGAAGAATGGTGCGTTTTGCAGCCGCCGCCCACTGCAATGAATCTGAATAACTCCTCCTTTAGGGCGCAAGCAACTCCCCTCCCCCTTGCAGTCTTTCCAATTCACGATACAAAAAGACGGACAGGACAGGTTGCCTGACTTTCCGTCACTGCCACCCTTTGCCATCCTTACCCGTAGAAAGCCCTTTCATCATCCCCAAACCCTAATCTTTTCCCTTTCCTTCCCAGCCCCCAAACCCTGCCCTCTGTACCTTTCTCACCACCCGCTTCCCTTCTCCTGTCATCCCCCTACCACCCGGGAAAAAAAGAGATTGCCCCCTCCTTCCACTAGCCCACCCTCCCACCCAAAGAACAACTTCTTCTGCGCAGCTTGTTTTCTAGGCAGCAGCGCTATTGTGATGTCATCGGGGGGCATTGTGACAAGCCGCCAGTGTTCCGTCTCTTCATGTTGTGCACAGTTCAAACGGAAAATACATCAACAGGCAGACTACAGAAAAGCTTACTATCAAAGGTTAGAGGGGGGCTTTCTCAGAGGGCTTTTTACAGTTTTTCTATTCCCAATTAGCCGTTTAAGTGTACTTATTGAAAGTAGTAATTCTTTCATAGGCCGCCCTTTCTTAGTATTTGACGTTCCTTATATTGCGGTATGAGGCTTCGCAGTAGGTTGCAAACATTCATCACCCATGACTGTCCCCAATTGAGCTCAGAAGCTCAATGTCTATCATGACCTCTCTTTTAGAATGTCCAAGAGCAAGCAAACTATTCCTCCAGGAGAGGGCGCCAACAGACTACTAAAGAGATCATCATTACTCAAAGAAAACCCCAAAAACCAATGCATGATAGGAATAAACAGGTAACTTTCTTTGGAGTGGAAGCGGAGAGATCGCACCAGATGCCAATTCTAGATGTTATCACACCTGTGGTCACTGCAGCAGCAGGTGAATCCACTTTGTCCAAAAGGGATCTATTCCATTCAATTGCAAATGATCTAGATAAGACAGAGAACTGCAGCACGGGGACATAGCCGAGTTGGTCAGGTTGAGTGGTGATGAGTTTGCTATTTGGATGAATAAAGAAAGTCAAAAGTGTGAAAGATAAAAAACAAAAGGAGGAAGTGTGAAAAGTGAATGGGCCAAATTGAGGTGCATATGAAGACGTATGCTTTCTTCCAATTCATTAAATCGGGCTAATATGAATCAGGTGAATTGAGTTCTGCTTTTGGAAACTGGGTTAAGAAGGGGTGCACCGTTCCTGGAGGTACTGCAATACCAGGTCAATGCGTGGAGTGGACAGAGCAAGCTCTTTTTCCATCTCCCTGTTCTAAAAATCCATTTAATATATGGTCCCCAGATAGGGGACGTATCAGATATTAAACTGATAAGAACAGATACTACACTTGATCTTAGCCAAAAGGCCGAGAAGCGATAACCAGAATTGGTTTGGGCCTCGAGTGGCACCCTGGCCTATGCCGGACACATCTTAGGGAGAGAGAGCGAGAGGGAGACAAACCCACGCCTACACAAGACATTTTGTCACCCAAGCCAACCCTTGAAAAGGCTGCTTTGCAGAGCCAAAACAAGAAGAATGGTGCGTTTTGCAGCCGCCGCCCACTGCAATGAATCTGAATAACTCCTCCTTTAGGGCGCAAGCAACTCCCCTCCCCCTTGCAGTCTTTCCAATTCACGATACAAAAAGACGGACAGGACAGGTTGCCTGACTTTCCGTCACTGCCACCCTTTGCCATCCTTACCCGTAGAAAGCCCTTTCATCATCCCCAAACCCTAATCTTTTCCCTTTCCTTCCCAGCCCCCAAACCCTGCCCTCTGTACCTTTCTCACCACCCGCTTCCCTTCTCCTGTCATCCCCCTACCACCCGGGAAAAAAAGAGATTGCCCCCTCCTTCCACTAGCCCACCCTCCCACCCAAAGAACAACTTCTTCTGCGCAGCTTGTTTTCTAGGCAGCAGCGCTATTGTGATGTCATCGGGGGGCATTGTGACAAGCCGCCAGTGTTCCGTCTCTTCATGTTGTGCACAGTTCAAACGGAAAATACATCAACAGGCAGACTACAGAAAAGCTTACTATCAAAGGTTAGAGGGGGGCTTTCTCAGAGGGCTTTTTACAGTTTTTCTATTCCCAATTAGCCGTTTAAGTGTACTTATTGAAAGTAGTAATTCTTTCATAGGCCGCCCTTTCTTAGTATTTGACGTTCCTTATATTGCGGTATGAGGCTTCGCAGTAGGTTGCAAACATTCATCACCCATGACTGTCCCCAATTGAGCTCAGAAGCTCAATGTCTATCATGACCTCTCTTTTAGAATGTCCAAGAGCAAGCAAACTATTCCTCCAGGAGAGGGCGCCAACAGACTACTAAAGAGATCATCATTACTCAAAGAAAACCCCAAAAACCAATGCATGATAGGAATAAACAGGTAACTTTCTTTGGAGTGGAAGCGGAGAGATCGCACCAGATGCCAATTCTAGATGTTATCACACCTGTGGTCACTGCAGCAGCAGGTGAATCCACTTTGTCCAAAAGGGATCTATTCCATTCAATTGCAAATGATCTAGATAAGACAGAGAACTGCAGCACGGGGACATAGCCGAGTTGGTCAGGTTGAGTGGTGATGAGTTTGCTATTTGGATGAATAAAGAAAGTCAAAAGTGTGAAAGATAAAAAACAAAAGGAGGAAGTGTGAAAAGTGAATGGGCCAAATTGAGGTGCATATGAAGACGTATGCTTTCTTCCAATTCATTAAATCGGGCTAATATGAATCAGGTGAATTGAGTTCTGCTTTTGGAAACTGGGTTAAGAAGGGGTGCACCGTTCCTGGAGGTACTGCAATACCAGGTCAATGCGTGGAGTGGACAGAGCAAGCTCTTTTTCCATCTCCCTGTTCTAAAAATCCATTTAATATATGGTCCCCAGATAGGGGACGTATCAGATATTAAACTGATAAGAACAGATACTACACTTGATCTTAGCCAAAAGGCCGAGAAGCGATAACCAGAATTGGTTTGGGCCTCGAGTGGCACCCTGGCCTATGCCGGACACATCTTAGGGAGAGAGAGCGAGAGGGAGACAAACCCACGCCTACACAAGACATTTTGTCACCCAAGCCAACCCTTGAAAAGGCTGCTTTGCAGAGCCAAAACAAGAAGAATGGTGCGTTTTGCAGCCGCCGCCCACTGCAATGAATCTGAATAACTCCTCCTTTAGGGCGCAAGCAACTCCCCTCCCCCTTGCAGTCTTTCCAATTCACGATACAAAAAGACGGACAGGACAGGTTGCCTGACTTTCCGTCACTGCCACCCTTTGCCATCCTTACCCGTAGAAAGCCCTTTCATCATCCCCAAACCCTAATCTTTTCCCTTTCCTTCCCAGCCCCCAAACCCTGCCCTCTGTACCTTTCTCACCACCCGCTTCCCTTCTCCTGTCATCCCCCTACCACCCGGGAAAAAAAGAGATTGCCCCCTCCTTCCACTAGCCCACCCTCCCACCCAAAGAACAACTTCTTCTGCGCAGCTTGTTTTCTAGGCAGCAGCGCTATTGTGATGTCATCGGGGGGCATTGTGACAAGCCGCCAGTGTTCCGTCTCTTCATGTTGTGCACAGTTCAAACGGAAAATACATCAACAGGCAGACTACAGAAAAGCTTACTATCAAAGGTTAGAGGGGGGCTTTCTCAGAGGGCTTTTTACAGTTTTTCTATTCCCAATTAGCCGTTTAAGTGTACTTATTGAAAGTAGTAATTCTTTCATAGGCCGCCCTTTCTTAGTATTTGACGTTCCTTATATTGCGGTATGAGGCTTCGCAGTAGGTTGCAAACATTCATCACCCATGACTGTCCCCAATTGAGCTCAGAAGCTCAATGTCTATCATGACCTCTCTTTTAGAATGTCCAAGAGCAAGCAAACTATTCCTCCAGGAGAGGGCGCCAACAGACTACTAAAGAGATCATCATTACTCAAAGAAAACCCCAAAAACCAATGCATGATAGGAATAAACAGGTAACTTTCTTTGGAGTGGAAGCGGAGAGATCGCACCAGATGCCAATTCTAGATGTTATCACACCTGTGGTCACTGCAGCAGCAGGTGAATCCACTTTGTCCAAAAGGGATCTATTCCATTCAATTGCAAATGATCTAGATAAGACAGAGAACTGCAGCACGGGGACATAGCCGAGTTGGTCAGGTTGAGTGGTGATGAGTTTGCTATTTGGATGAATAAAGAAAGTCAAAAGTGTGAAAGATAAAAAACAAAAGGAGGAAGTGTGAAAAGTGAATGGGCCAAATTGAGGTGCATATGAAGACGTATGCTTTCTTCCAATTCATTAAATCGGGCTAATATGAATCAGGTGAATTGAGTTCTGCTTTTGGAAACTGGGTTAAGAAGGGGTGCACCGTTCCTGGAGGTACTGCAATACCAGGTCAATGCGTGGAGTGGACAGAGCAAGCTCTTTTTCCATCTCCCTGTTCTAAAAATCCATTTAATATATGGTCCCCAGATAGGGGACGTATCAGATATTAAACTGATAAGAACAGATACTACACTTGATCTTAGCCAAAAGGCCGAGAAGCGATAACCAGAATTGGTTTGGGCCTCGAGTGGCACCCTGGCCTATGCCGGACACATCTTAGGGAGAGAGAGCGAGAGGGAGACAAACCCACGCCTACACAAGACATTTTGTCACCCAAGCCAACCCTTGAAAAGGCTGCTTTGCAGAGCCAAAACAAGAAGAATGGTGCGTTTTGCAGCCACCGCCCACTGCAATGAATCTGAATAACTCCTCCTTTAGGGCGCAAGCAACTCCCCTCCCCCTTGCAGTCTTTCCAATTCACGATACAAAAAGACGGACAGGACAGGTTGCCTGACTTTCCGTCACTGCCACCCTTTGCCATCCTTACCCGTAGAAAGCCCTTTCATCATCCCCAAACCCTAATCTTTTCCCTTTCCTTCCCAGCCCCCAAACCCTGCCCTCTGTACCTTTCTCACCACCCGCTTCCCTTCTCCTGTCATCCCCCTACCACCCGGGAAAAAAAGAGATTGCCCCCTCCTTCCACTAGCCCACCCTCCCACCCAAAGAACAACTTCTTCTGCGCAGCTTGTTTTCTAGGCAGCAGCGCTATTGTGATGTCATCGGGGGGCATTGTGACAAGCCGCCAGTGTTCCGTCTCTTCATGTTGTGCACAGTTCAAACGGAAAATACATCAACAGGCAGACTACAGAAAAGCTTACTATCAAAGGTTAGAGGGGGGCTTTCTCAGAGGGCTTTTTACAGTTTTTCTATTCCCAATTAGCCGTTTAAGTGTACTTATTGAAAGTAGTAATTCTTTCATAGGCCGCCCTTTCTTAGTATTTGACGTTCCTTATATTGCGGTATGAGGCTTCGCAGTAGGTTGCAAACATTCATCACCCATGACTGTCCCCAATTGAGCTCAGAAGCTCAATGTCTATCATGACCTCTCTTTTAGAATGTCCAAGAGCAAGCAAACTATTCCTCCAGGAGAGGGCGCCAACAGACTACTAAAGAGATCATCATTACTCAAAGAAAACCCCAAAAACCAATGCATGATAGGAATAAACAGGTAACTTTCTTTGGAGTGGAAGCGGAGAGATCGCACCAGATGCCAATTCTAGATGTTATCACACCTGTGGTCACTGCAGCAGCAGGTGAATCCACTTTGTCCAAAAGGGATCTATTCCATTCAATTGCAAATGATCTAGATAAGACAGAGAACTGCAGCACGGGGACATAGCCGAGTTGGTCAGGTTGAGTGGTGATGAGTTTGCTATTTGGATGAATAAAGAAAGTCAAAAGTGTGAAAGATAAAAAACAAAAGGAGGAAGTGTGAAAAGTGAATGGGCCAAATTGAGGTGCATATGAAGACGTATGCTTTCTTCCAATTCATTAAATCGGGCTAATATGAATCAGGTGAATTGAGTTCTGCTTTTGGAAACTGGGTTAAGAAGGGGTGCACCGTTCCTGGAGGTACTGCAATACCAGGTCAATGCGTGGAGTGGACAGAGCAAGCTCTTTTTCCATCTCCCTGTTCTAAAAATCCATTTAATATATGGTCCCCAGATAGGGGACGTATCAGATATTAAACTGATAAGAACAGATACTACACTTGATCTTAGCCAAAAGGCCGAGAAGCGATAACCAGAATTGGTTTGGGCCTCGAGTGGCACCCTGGCCTATGCCGGACACATCTTAGGGAGAGAGAGCGAGAGGGAGACAAACCCACGCCTACACAAGACATTTTGTCACCCAAGCCAACCCTTGAAAAGGCTGCTTTGCAGAGCCAAAACAAGAAGAATGGTGCGTTTTGCAGCCGCCGCCCACTGCAATGAATCTGAATAACTCCTCCTTTAGGGCGCAAGCAACTCCCCTCCCCCTTGCAGTCTTTCCAATTCACGATACAAAAAGACGGACAGGACAGGTTGCCTGACTTTCCGTCACTGCCACCCTTTGCCATCCTTACCCGTAGAAAGCCCTTTCATCATCCCCAAACCCTAATCTTTTCCCTTTCCTTCCCAGCCCCCAAACCCTGCCCTCTGTACCTTTCTCACCACCCGCTTCCCTTCTCCTGTCATCCCCCTACCACCCGGGAAAAAAAGAGATTGCCCCCTCCTTCCACTAGCCCACCCTCCCACCCAAAGAACAACTTCTTCTGCGCAGCTTGTTTTCTAGGCAGCAGCGCTATTGTGATGTCATCGGGGGGCATTGTGACAAGCCGCCAGTGTTCCGTCTCTTCATGTTGTGCACAGTTCAAACGGAAAATACATCAACAGGCAGACTACAGAAAAGCTTACTATCAAAGGTTAGAGGGGGGCTTTCTCAGAGGGCTTTTTACAGTTTTTCTATTCCCAATTAGCCGTTTAAGTGTACTTATTGAAAGTAGTAATTCTTTCATAGGCCGCCCTTTCTTAGTATTTGACGTTCCTTATATTGCGGTATGAGGCTTCGCAGTAGGTTGCAAACATTCATCACCCATGACTGTCCCCAATTGAGCTCAGAAGCTCAATGTCTATCATGACCTCTCTTTTAGAATGTCCAAGAGCAAGCAAACTATTCCTCCAGGAGAGGGCGCCAACAGACTACTAAAGAGATCATCATTACTCAAAGAAAACCCCAAAAACCAATGCATGATAGGAATAAACAGGTAACTTTCTTTGGAGTGGAAGCGGAGAGATCGCACCAGATGCCAATTCTAGATGTTATCACACCTGTGGTCACTGCAGCAGCAGGTGAATCCACTTTGTCCAAAAGGGATCTATTCCATTCAATTGCAAATGATCTAGATAAGACAGAGAACTGCAGCACGGGGACATAGCCGAGTTGGTCAGGTTGAGTGGTGATGAGTTTGCTATTTGGATGAATAAAGAAAGTCAAAAGTGTGAAAGATAAAAAACAAAAGGAGGAAGTGTGAAAAGTGAATGGGCCAAATTGAGGTGCATATGAAGACGTATGCTTTCTTCCAATTCATTAAATCGGGCTAATATGAATCAGGTGAATTGAGTTCTGCTTTTGGAAACTGGGTTAAGAAGGGGTGCACCGTTCCTGGAGGTACTGCAATACCAGGTCAATGCGTGGAGTGGACAGAGCAAGCTCTTTTTCCATCTCCCTGTTCTAAAAATCCATTTAATATATGGTCCCCAGATAGGGGACGTATCAGATATTAAACTGATAAGAACAGATACTACACTTGATCTTAGCCAAAAGGCCGAGAAGCGATAACCAGAATTGGTTTGGGCCTCGAGTGGCACCCTGGCCTATGCCGGACACATCTTAGGGAGAGAGAGCGAGAGGGAGACAAACCCACGCCTACACAAGACATTTTGTCACCCAAGCCAACCCTTGAAAAGGCTGCTTTGCAGAGCCAAAACAAGAAGAATGGTGCGTTTTGCAGCCGCCGCCCACTGCAATGAATCTGAATAACTCCTCCTTTAGGGCGCAAGCAACTCCCCTCCCCCTTGCAGTCTTTCCAATTCACGATACAAAAAGACGGACAGGACAGGTTGCCTGACTTTCCGTCACTGCCACCCTTTGCCATCCTTACCCGTAGAAAGCCCTTTCATCATCCCCAAACCCTAATCTTTTCCCTTTCCTTCCCAGCCCCCAAACCCTGCCCTCTGTACCTTTCTCACCACCCGCTTCCCTTCTCCTGTCATCCCCCTACCACCCGGGAAAAAAAGAGATTGCCCCCTCCTTCCACTAGCCCACCCTCCCACCCAAAGAACAACTTCTTCTGCGCAGCTTGTTTTCTAGGCAGCAGCGCTATTGTGATGTCATCGGGGGGCATTGTGACAAGCCGCCAGTGTTCCGTCTCTTCATGTTGTGCACAGTTCAAACGGAAAATACATCAACAGGCAGACTACAGAAAAGCTTACTATCAAAGGTTAGAGGGGGGCTTTCTCAGAGGGCTTTTTACAGTTTTTCTATTCCCAATTAGCCGTTTAAGTGTACTTATTGAAAGTAGTAATTCTTTCATAGGCCGCCCTTTCTTAGTATTTGACGTTCCTTATATTGCGGTATGAGGCTTCGCAGTAGGTTGCAAACATTCATCACCCATGACTGTCCCCAATTGAGCTCAGAAGCTCAATGTCTATCATGACCTCTCTTTTAGAATGTCCAAGAGCAAGCAAACTATTCCTCCAGGAGAGGGCGCCAACAGACTACTAAAGAGATCATCATTACTCAAAGAAAACCCCAAAAACCAATGCATGATAGGAATAAACAGGTAACTTTCTTTGGAGTGGAAGCGGAGAGATCGCACCAGATGCCAATTCTAGATGTTATCACACCTGTGGTCACTGCAGCAGCAGGTGAATCCACTTTGTCCAAAAGGGATCTATTCCATTCAATTGCAAATGATCTAGATAAGACAGAGAACTGCAGCACGGGGACATAGCCGAGTTGGTCAGGTTGAGTGGTGATGAGTTTGCTATTTGGATGAATAAAGAAAGTCAAAAGTGTGAAAGATAAAAAACAAAAGGAGGAAGTGTGAAAAGTGAATGGGCCAAATTGAGGTGCATATGAAGACGTATGCTTTCTTCCAATTCATTAAATCGGGCTAATATGAATCAGGTGAATTGAGTTCTGCTTTTGGAAACTGGGTTAAGAAGGGGTGCACCGTTCCTGGAGGTACTGCAATACCAGGTCAATGCGTGGAGTGGACAGAGCAAGCTCTTTTTCCATCTCCCTGTTCTAAAAATCCATTTAATATATGGTCCCCAGATAGGGGACGTATCAGATATTAAACTGATAAGAACAGATACTACACTTGATCTTAGCCAAAAGGCCGAGAAGCGATAACCAGAATTGGTTTGGGCCTCGAGTGGCACCCTGGCCTATGCCGGACACATCTTAGGGAGAGAGAGCGAGAGGGAGACAAACCCACGCCTACACAAGACATTTTGTCACCCAAGCCAACCCTTGAAAAGGCTGCTTTGCAGAGCCAAAACAAGAAGAATGGTGCGTTTTGCAGCCGCCGCCCACTGCAATGAATCTGAATAACTCCTCCTTTAGGGCGCAAGCAACTCCCCTCCCCCTTGCAGTCTTTCCAATTCACGATACAAAAAGACGGACAGGACAGGTTGCCTGACTTTCCGTCACTGCCACCCTTTGCCATCCTTACCCGTAGAAAGCCCTTTCATCATCCCCAAACCCTAATCTTTTCCCTTTCCTTCCCAGCCCCCAAACCCTGCCCTCTGTACCTTTCTCACCACCCGCTTCCCTTCTCCTGTCATCCCCCTACCACCCGGGAAAAAAAGAGATTGCCCCCTCCTTCCACTAGCCCACCCTCCCACCCAAAGAACAACTTCTTCTGCGCAGCTTGTTTTCTAGGCAGCAGCGCTATTGTGATGTCATCGGGGGGCATTGTGACAAGCCGCCAGTGTTCCGTCTCTTCATGTTGTGCACAGTTCAAACGGAAAATACATCAACAGGCAGACTACAGAAAAGCTTACTATCAAAGGTTAGAGGGGGGCTTTCTCAGAGGGCTTTTTACAGTTTTTCTATTCCCAATTAGCCGTTTAAGTGTACTTATTGAAAGTAGTAATTCTTTCATAGGCCGCCCTTTCTTAGTATTTGACGTTCCTTATATTGCGGTATGAGGCTTCGCAGTAGGTTGCAAACATTCATCACCCATGACTGTCCCCAATTGAGCTCAGAAGCTCAATGTCTATCATGACCTCTCTTTTAGAATGTCCAAGAGCAAGCAAACTATTCCTCCAGGAGAGGGCGCCAACAGACTACTAAAGAGATCATCATTACTCAAAGAAAACCCCAAAAACCAATGCATGATAGGAATAAACAGGTAACTTTCTTTGGAGTGGAAGCGGAGAGATCGCACCAGATGCCAATTCTAGATGTTATCACACCTGTGGTCACTGCAGCAGCAGGTGAATCCACTTTGTCCAAAAGGGATCTATTCCATTCAATTGCAAATGATCTAGATAAGACAGAGAACTGCAGCACGGGGACATAGCCGAGTTGGTCAGGTTGAGTGGTGATGAGTTTGCTATTTGGATGAATAAAGAAAGTCAAAAGTGTGAAAGATAAAAAACAAAAGGAGGAAGTGTGAAAAGTGAATGGGCCAAATTGAGGTGCATATGAAGACGTATGCTTTCTTCCAATTCATTAAATCGGGCTAATATGAATCAGGTGAATTGAGTTCTGCTTTTGGAAACTGGGTTAAGAAGGGGTGCACCGTTCCTGGAGGTACTGCAATACCAGGTCAATGCGTGGAGTGGACAGAGCAAGCTCTTTTTCCATCTCCCTGTTCTAAAAATCCATTTAATATATGGTCCCCAGATAGGGGACGTATCAGATATTAAACTGATAAGAACAGATACTACACTTGATCTTAGCCAAAAGGCCGAGAAGCGATAACCAGAATTGGTTTGGGCCTCGAGTGGCACCCTGGCCTATGCCGGACACATCTTAGGGAGAGAGAGCGAGAGGGAGACAAACCCACGCCTACACAAGACATTTTGTCACCCAAGCCAACCCTTGAAAAGGCTGCTTTGCAGAGCCAAAACAAGAAGAATGGTGCGTTTTGCAGCCGCCGCCCACTGCAATGAATCTGAATAACTCCTCCTTTAGGGCGCAAGCAACTCCCCTCCCCCTTGCAGTCTTTCCAATTCACGATACAAAAAGACGGACAGGACAGGTTGCCTGACTTTCCGTCACTGCCACCCTTTGCCATCCTTACCCGTAGAAAGCCCTTTCATCATCCCCAAACCCTAATCTTTTCCCTTTCCTTCCCAGCCCCCAAACCCTGCCCTCTGTACCTTTCTCACCACCCGCTTCCCTTCTCCTGTCATCCCCCTACCACCCGGGAAAAAAAGAGATTGCCCCCTCCTTCCACTAGCCCACCCTCCCACCCAAAGAACAACTTCTTCTGCGCAGCTTGTTTTCTAGGCAGCAGCGCTATTGTGATGTCATCGGGGGGCATTGTGACAAGCCGCCAGTGTTCCGTCTCTTCATGTTGTGCACAGTTCAAACGGAAAATACATCAACAGGCAGACTACAGAAAAGCTTACTATCAAAGGTTAGAGGGGGGCTTTCTCAGAGGGCTTTTTACAGTTTTTCTATTCCCAATTAGCCGTTTAAGTGTACTTATTGAAAGTAGTAATTCTTTCATAGGCCGCCCTTTCTTAGTATTTGACGTTCCTTATATTGCGGTATGAGGCTTCGCAGTAGGTTGCAAACATTCATCACCCATGACTGTCCCCAATTGAGCTCAGAAGCTCAATGTCTATCATGACCTCTCTTTTAGAATGTCCAAGAGCAAGCAAACTATTCCTCCAGGAGAGGGCGCCAACAGACTACTAAAGAGATCATCATTACTCAAAGAAAACCCCAAAAACCAATGCATGATAGGAATAAACAGGTAACTTTCTTTGGAGTGGAAGCGGAGAGATCGCACCAGATGCCAATTCTAGATGTTATCACACCTGTGGTCACTGCAGCAGCAGGTGAATCCACTTTGTCCAAAAGGGATCTATTCCATTCAATTGCAAATGATCTAGATAAGACAGAGAACTGCAGCACGGGGACATAGCCGAGTTGGTCAGGTTGAGTGGTGATGAGTTTGCTATTTGGATGAATAAAGAAAGTCAAAAGTGTGAAAGATAAAAAACAAAAGGAGGAAGTGTGAAAAGTGAATGGGCCAAATTGAGGTGCATATGAAGACGTATGCTTTCTTCCAATTCATTAAATCGGGCTAATATGAATCAGGTGAATTGAGTTCTGCTTTTGGAAACTGGGTTAAGAAGGGGTGCACCGTTCCTGGAGGTACTGCAATACCAGGTCAATGCGTGGAGTGGACAGAGCAAGCTCTTTTTCCATCTCCCTGTTCTAAAAATCCATTTAATATATGGTCCCCAGATAGGGGACGTATCAGATATTAAACTGATAAGAACAGATACTACACTTGATCTTAGCCAAAAGGCCGAGAAGCGATAACCAGAATTGGTTTGGGCCTCGAGTGGCACCCTGGCCTATGCCGGACACATCTTAGGGAGAGAGAGCGAGAGGGAGACAAACCCACGCCTACACAAGACATTTTGTCACCCAAGCCAACCCTTGAAAAGGCTGCTTTGCAGAGCCAAAACAAGAAGAATGGTGCGTTTTGCAGCCGCCGCCCACTGCAATGAATCTGAATAACTCCTCCTTTAGGGCGCAAGCAACTCCCCTCCCCCTTGCAGTCTTTCCAATTCACGATACAAAAAGACGGACAGGACAGGTTGCCTGACTTTCCATCACTGCCACCCTTTGCCATCCTTACCCGTAGAAAGCCCTTTCATCATCCCCAAACCCTAATCTTTTCCCTTTCCTTCCCAGCCCCCAAACCCTGCCCTCTGTACCTTTCTCACCACCCGCTTCCCTTCTCCTGTCATCCCCCTACCACCCGGGAAAAAAAGAGATTGCCCCCTCCTTCCACTAGCCCACCCTCCCACCCAAAGAACAACTTCTTCTGCGCAGCTTGTTTTCTAGGCAGCAGCGCTATTGTGATGTCATCGGGGGGCATTGTGACAAGCCGCCAGTGTTCCGTCTCTTCATGTTGTGCACAGTTCAAACGGAAAATACATCAACAGGCAGACTACAGAAAAGCTTACTATCAAAGGTTAGAGGGGGGCTTTCTCAGAGGGCTTTTTACAGTTTTTCTATTCCCAATTAGCCGTTTAAGTGTACTTATTGAAAGTAGTAATTCTTTCATAGGCCGCCCTTTCTTAGTATTTGACGTTCCTTATATTGCGGTATGAGGCTTCGCAGTAGGTTGCAAACATTCATCACCCATGACTGTCCCCAATTGAGCTCAGAAGCTCAATGTCTATCATGACCTCTCTTTTAGAATGTCCAAGAGCAAGCAAACTATTCCTCCAGGAGAGGGCGCCAACAGACTACTAAAGAGATCATCATTACTCAAAGAAAACCCCAAAAACCAATGCATGATAGGAATAAACAGGTAACTTTCTTTGGAGTGGAAGCGGAGAGATCGCACCAGATGCCAATTCTAGATGTTATCACACCTGTGGTCACTGCAGCAGCAGGTGAATCCACTTTGTCCAAAAGGGATCTATTCCATTCAATTGCAAATGATCTAGATAAGACAGAGAACTGCAGCACGGGGACATAGCCGAGTTGGTCAGGTTGAGTGGTGATGAGTTTGCTATTTGGATGAATAAAGAAAGTCAAAAGTGTGAAAGATAAAAAACAAAAGGAGGAAGTGTGAAAAGTGAATGGGCCAAATTGAGGTGCATATGAAGACATATGCTTTCTTCCAATTCATTAAATCGGGCTAATATGAATCAGGTGAATTGAGTTCTGCTTTTGGAAACTGGGTTAAGAAGGGGTGCACCGTTCCTGGAGGTACTGCAATACCAGGTCAATGCGTGGAGTGGACAGAGCAAGCTCTTTTTCCATCTCCCTGTTCTAAAAATCCATTTAATATATGGTCCCCAGATAGGGGACGTATCAGATATTAAACTGATAAGAACAGATACTACACTTGATCTTAGCCAAAAGGCCGAGAAGCGATAACCAGAATTGGTTTGGGCCTCGAGTGGCACCCTGGCCTATGCCGGACACATCTTAGGGAGAGAGAGCGAGAGGGAGACAAACCCACGCCTACACAAGACATTTTGTCACCCAAGCCAACCCTTGAAAAGGCTGCTTTGCAGAGCCAAAACAAGAAGAATGGTGCGTTTTGCAGCCGCCGCCCACTGCAATGAATCTGAATAACTCCTCCTTTAGGGCGCAAGCAACTCCCCTCCCCCTTGCAGTCTTTCCAATTCACGATACAAAAAGACGGACAGGACAGGTTGCCTGACTTTCCGTCACTGCCACCCTTTGCCATCCTTACCCGTAGAAAGCCCTTTCATCATCCCCAAACCCTAATCTTTTCCCTTTCCTTCCCAGCCCCCAAACCCTGCCCTCTGTACCTTTCTCACCACCCGCTTCCCTTCTCCTGTCATCCCCCTACCACCCGGGAAAAAAAGAGATTGCCCCCTCCTTCCACTAGCCCACCCTCCCACCCAAAGAACAACTTCTTCTGCGCAGCTTGTTTTCTAGGCAGCAGCGCTATTGTGATGTCATCGGGGGGCATTGTGACAAGCCGCCAGTGTTCCGTCTCTTCATGTTGTGCACAGTTCAAACGGAAAATACATCAACAGGCAGACTACAGAAAAGCTTACTATCAAAGGTTAGAGGGGGGCTTTCTCAGAGGGCTTTTTACAGTTTTTCTATTCCCAATTAGCCGTTTAAGTGTACTTATTGAAAGTAGTAATTCTTTCATAGGCCGCCCTTTCTTAGTATTTGACGTTCCTTATATTGCGGTATGAGGCTTCGCAGTAGGTTGCAAACATTCATCACCCATGACTGTCCCCAATTGAGCTCAGAAGCTCAATGTCTATCATGACCTCTCTTTTAGAATGTCCAAGAGCAAGCAAACTATTCCTCCAGGAGAGGGCGCCAACAGACTACTAAAGAGATCATCATTACTCAAAGAAAACCCCAAAAACCAATGCATGATAGGAATAAACAGGTAACTTTCTTTGGAGTGGAAGCGGAGAGATCGCACCAGATGCCAATTCTAGATGTTATCACACCTGTGGTCACTGCAGCAGCAGGTGAATCCACTTTGTCCAAAAGGGATCTATTCCATTCAATTGCAAATGATCTAGATAAGACAGAGAACTGCAGCACGGGGACATAGCCGAGTTGGTCAGGTTGAGTGGTGATGAGTTTGCTATTTGGATGAATAAAGAAAGTCAAAAGTGTGAAAGATAAAAAACAAAAGGAGGAAGTGTGAAAAGTGAATGGGCCAAATTGAGGTGCATATGAAGACGTATGCTTTCTTCCAATTCATTAAATCGGGCTAATATGAATCAGGTGAATTGAGTTCTGCTTTTGGAAACTGGGTTAAGAAGGGGTGCACCGTTCCTGGAGGTACTGCAATACCAGGTCAATGCGTGGAGTGGACAGAGCAAGCTCTTTTTCCATCTCCCTGTTCTAAAAATCCATTTAATATATGGTCCCCAGATAGGGGACGTATCAGATATTAAACTGATAAGAACAGATACTACACTTGATCTTAGCCAAAAGGCCGAGAAGCGATAACCAGAATTGGTTTGGGCCTCGAGTGGCACCCTGGCCTATGCCGGACACATCTTAGGGAGAGAGAGCGAGAGGGAGACAAACCCACGCCTACACAAGACATTTTGTCACCCAAGCCAACCCTTGAAAAGGCTGCTTTGCAGAGCCAAAACAAGAAGAATGGTGCGTTTTGCAGCCGCCGCCCACTGCAATGAATCTGAATAACTCCTCCTTTAGGGCGCAAGCAACTCCCCTCCCCCTTGCAGTCTTTCCAATTCACGATACAAAAAGACGGACAGGACAGGTTGCCTGACTTTCCGTCACTGCCACCCTTTGCCATCCTTACCCGTAGAAAGCCCTTTCATCATCCCCAAACCCTAATCTTTTCCCTTTCCTTCCCAGCCCCCAAACCCTGCCCTCTGTACCTTTCTCACCACCCGCTTCCCTTCTCCTGTCATCCCCCTACCACCCGGGAAAAAAAGAGATTGCCCCCTCCTTCCACTAGCCCACCCTCCCACCCAAAGAACAACTTCTTCTGCGCAGCTTGTTTTCTAGGCAGCAGCGCTATTGTGATGTCATCGGGGGGCATTGTGACAAGCCGCCAGTGTTCCGTCTCTTCATGTTGTGCACAGTTCAAACGGAAAATACATCAACAGGCAGACTACAGAAAAGCTTACTATCAAAGGTTAGAGGGGGGCTTTCTCAGAGGGCTTTTTACAGTTTTTCTATTCCCAATTAGCCGTTTAAGTGTACTTATTGAAAGTAGTAATTCTTTCATAGGCCGCCCTTTCTTAGTATTTGACGTTCCTTATATTGCGGTATGAGGCTTCGCAGTAGGTTGCAAACATTCATCACCCATGACTGTCCCCAATTGAGCTCAGAAGCTCAATGTCTATCATGACCTCTCTTTTAGAATGTCCAAGAGCAAGCAAACTATTCCTCCAGGAGAGGGCGCCAACAGACTACTAAAGAGATCATCATTACTCAAAGAAAACCCCAAAAACCAATGCATGATAGGAATAAACAGGTAACTTTCTTTGGAGTGGAAGCGGAGAGATCGCACCAGATGCCAATTCTAGATGTTATCACACCTGTGGTCACTGCAGCAGCAGGTGAATCCACTTTGTCCAAAAGGGATCTATTCCATTCAATTGCAAATGATCTAGATAAGACAGAGAACTGCAGCACGGGGACATAGCCGAGTTGGTCAGGTTGAGTGGTGATGAGTTTGCTATTTGGATGAATAAAGAAAGTCAAAAGTGTGAAAGATAAAAAACAAAAGGAGGAAGTGTGAAAAGTGAATGGGCCAAATTGAGGTGCATATGAAGACGTATGCTTTCTTCCAATTCATTAAATCGGGCTAATATGAATCAGGTGAATTGAGTTCTGCTTTTGGAAACTGGGTTAAGAAGGGGTGCACCGTTCCTGGAGGTACTGCAATACCAGGTCAATGCGTGGAGTGGACAGAGCAAGCTCTTTTTCCATCTCCCTGTTCTAAAAATCCATTTAATATATGGTCCCCAGATAGGGGACGTATCAGATATTAAACTGATAAGAACAGATACTACACTTGATCTTAGCCAAAAGGCCGAGAAGCGATAACCAGAATTGGTTTGGGCCTCGAGTGGCACCCTGGCCTATGCCGGACACATCTTAGGGAGAGAGAGCGAGAGGGAGACAAACCCACGCCTACACAAGACATTTTGTCACCCAAGCCAACCCTTGAAAAGGCTGCTTTGCAGAGCCAAAACAAGAAGAATGGTGCGTTTTGCAGCCGCCGCCCACTGCAATGAATCTGAATAACTCCTCCTTTAGGGCGCAAGCAACTCCCCTCCCCCTTGCAGTCTTTCCAATTCACGATACAAAAAGACGGACAGGACAGGTTGCCTGACTTTCCGTCACTGCCACCCTTTGCCATCCTTACCCGTAGAAAGCCCTTTCATCATCCCCAAACCCTAATCTTTTCCCTTTCCTTCCCAGCCCCCAAACCCTGCCCTCTGTACCTTTCTCACCACCCGCTTCCCTTCTCCTGTCATCCCCCTACCACCCGGGAAAAAAAGAGATTGCCCCCTCCTTCCACTAGCCCACCCTCCCACCCAAAGAACAACTTCTTCTGCGCAGCTTGTTTTCTAGGCAGCAGCGCTATTGTGATGTCATCGGGGGGCATTGTGACAAGCCGCCAGTGTTCCGTCTCTTCATGTTGTGCACAGTTCAAACGGAAAATACATCAACAGGCAGACTACAGAAAAGCTTACTATCAAAGGTTAGAGGGGGGCTTTCTCAGAGGGCTTTTTACAGTTTTTCTATTCCCAATTAGCCGTTTAAGTGTACTTATTGAAAGTAGTAATTCTTTCATAGGCCGCCCTTTCTTAGTATTTGACGTTCCTTATATTGCGGTATGAGGCTTCGCAGTAGGTTGCAAACATTCATCACCCATGACTGTCCCCAATTGAGCTCAGAAGCTCAATGTCTATCATGACCTCTCTTTTAGAATGTCCAAGAGCAAGCAAACTATTCCTCCAGGAGAGGGCGCCAACAGACTACTAAAGAGATCATCATTACTCAAAGAAAACCCCAAAAACCAATGCATGATAGGAATAAACAGGTAACTTTCTTTGGAGTGGAAGCGGAGAGATCGCACCAGATGCCAATTCTAGATGTTATCACACCTGTGGTCACTGCAGCAGCAGGTGAATCCACTTTGTCCAAAAGGGATCTATTCCATTCAATTGCAAATGATCTAGATAAGACAGAGAACTGCAGCACGGGGACATAGCCGAGTTGGTCAGGTTGAGTGGTGATGAGTTTGCTATTTGGATGAATAAAGAAAGTCAAAAGTGTGAAAGATAAAAAACAAAAGGAGGAAGTGTGAAAAGTGAATGGGCCAAATTGAGGTGCATATGAAGACGTATGCTTTCTTCCAATTCATTAAATCGGGCTAATATGAATCAGGTGAATTGAGTTCTGCTTTTGGAAACTGGGTTAAGAAGGGGTGCACCGTTCCTGGAGGTACTGCAATACCAGGTCAATGCGTGGAGTGGACAGAGCAAGCTCTTTTTCCATCTCCCTGTTCTAAAAATCCATTTAATATATGGTCCCCAGATAGGGGACGTATCAGATATTAAACTGATAAGAACAGATTTTTGATTTAACAGCATCTTTATTATCATGCACTACTCACAAAAAGGTAACAAACCGTGTACAGTGCCGCAGCCCCGTACACACAGAACTATACAATCCTTCTTACATAGCCATAGAGTACGACGCACTAAACTATACATCACACTCCTATGCTTATCCATAACACTCAAGCTGAAAGAAAAAGTTAGACCATAAATAACGACGAACCGGCGATTGGGGGATGGGGGTAGGGGAAAAGGGGGATAGGGTGGGGAAATCACAGGCCCGAAGCTTTATTGAAAGACGCACATAACGGGAAAAGGAGGGAGGGGGCATGGAAGAGGTCTAAACCTCCTCCTCGGCGCTGTCGTCCGGACTGTCCATGATGGAATAGTCTCTGAGCAGGCTGTGGATCAGCCTGCGGCAATCCTGGATAGACATCCTCTCCCTCTTCAAGATGAGCCGGTTCCTGGCGACCCAAATAGCGTCCTTAAAGCAGTTCATAAGGCGCCAAGCCTCCTGGATGGCTCCAACGGTGTGAGTCCCAGGGAAGAGTCCATAAAGTACGGAATGGTACGATAGGCTCCCTCTGGGGACGGAGTTCCTCAGGTCATCCTCCAGGGCAACCAACAGGCGCTGTGCGAAACGGCAGTCCCAAAAGGCGTGCAGCGATGTTTCCTCCACGAAGGGGCACCTTGGGCAGTACCGGGTTTTGCACAGGTTCCGGGCGTGCATGAATGACCGGACGGGCAGTCCGCCCTGTATCGCCATCCATGACAAGTCCTTGTGCCCGTTGGTCAATCCAGCCGATGACACGTTTGTCCAAACAGTCTCCAGTGTGTCGTGATGAAGTCCTGGAATGTTCTCCATTTCGTCCTTGGCTCTGATGAGTTTGTGGATAGTCTTTGGCTTCCACAAATCAGGCTTGAGTCCCTCCAGTTGGTGTTCCCTCACAAACCGAACCACGTCTCCGTAGAACCATGGCGCCGTCCAGTTGTAGGGGAAGGAGCTGTCCCACTTGTCCCAGCCTAACCGTCTCCAAAGGGGGAGCAGGAAGAAGCGAGACATGGACCCACCCGCGGAACCTCTCTTGACTCGCAGAGTTCGGCGAACGCAGTCACATACGAAGGAGGATCGCAGGAGGGTGGGGATATCGGGTACGCCCTTCCCACCCTTGCGAGGATCCTTGTACATGATGCTCCGCTTTACTCTGTCCATCTTGGATCCCCAGACAAAACGAAACACCGTCCTGGTAATGGCCCTGCACACGGTGGCAAGGGGGGGCCAGGCCTGGGCCGTGTACTGCAGCACGGGCAGTACCTCGTTACGCAGGACCAGTGCTTTGCCCTCACAGGTGAGGCGTCTGAGGCTCCACAGACCGATCCGTTGGGTGATCTTGGTCAAGCGTTCCTCCCAGGACTTGAGGGCTGCTCCTTCCTTCCCGAACCAGACTCCAAGAACCTTGATGAAATCCGGCTGGATGCTGAAAGGGAAGGGGGCGGAAGAGGCCGGCTGCCAGTCCCCGAAGAGCATGGCTTCCGACTTCCCGCAGTTGACTTTGGCTCCCGAAGCCCGTCCGAAGGTCTCACAGGTCTGGACGAGGGTGTCGACTGAGCGCCGGTCCGCGCAGAAGACGGTCACGTCGTCCATGTAGAGCGAGCACTTGACCTCGAAGCGTTCTGGTCCTGGTGCGGTGATCCCTCTGATCTCTCCATTCCGCCGGATAGCCTCTGCAAAGAGTTCTATAACACAAACAAAAAGAAGAGGTGACAGAGGACAGCCTTGTCTGACCCCTGAGAGGACCGGGAAGGGGTCAGTCTTCCAGCCGTTTACCAACACCGAGCTGTGAATATCAAAATACATTAGTTGGACATACAAGCAAAACATGTTACCCAAACCTAACCTGTGCAGAGCTTTGCCCAGGAACTCATGGGAAACACGGTCGAAGGCCTTTTCCTGATCCAACGAGATCAGGGCTGCGTGCACCCGGCGGGCTTTGATGTACTCGACCGTGTCCCGCATGAGAGCCAGGCTGTCTGCGATGCGACGTCCGGGGATGCCGCAGGTCTGATCCGGGTGGATGATCCGTCCGATAACCGTCTTCAGTCTCGTTGCCATCGTCTTGGCCAGGATCTTGTAGTCGACATTCAGAAGGGTGATGGGACGCCAATTCTTCAGGTCGCACCTCTCTCCTTTACGCTTGTACAGGATCGTGACCATTCCTTCCCTCAGAGATGGAGGCATTCTGCCCTCCACCACCATCTCCTCATACAGCCCTAACAGGTCCGGACAGATTAGGTCTCCCAGCGCTACATAGAGCTCTGCTGGGAGGCCGTCACTGCCCGGTGTCCTGCCAGAACTAAAGGATTTGGCGGCCGAGAGCAGCTCGTCCACCGTCAGAGGAACGTCCATGGCCGCCGCGTCTGCAGGGTCAAGATGGTTAGTGATACCTGAAAGGAACTTATCGGCGGCCTCGGGGTCAGTAGTCTTGCGGGCGTAGAGTTCGCTGTAGAAGTCGCTGACGACCTTCATCACGTTCTCTTTCCCGCGTCGCATGTTTCCACTCTCGTCTCGTAGTTCATTCATGGGCGTGTGACCGGCGTGGAGTTTCCTGAAAAAGAACGAGTTACATTTCTCACCCTTCTCCAGGTTCTCCACTTTGGAACGGAAGACAATTCGCTCGGACTCCTCCTCGAAGTGCCTTTTCAGGCTCCTCTTAGTCTCCTCCAGCTCCTCTCTCACGTCCCAGCCGCATCGAAGAAGGTCCTGCAGGGAACGCAGCTCACGCTGGAGTCTCCTGAAGTCCCTCCTCTTCAGACACGCCTGTTGTTGACTCTTTGCCTGAAAGAAGAAACGGAACTCGAGTTTAACGTATTCCCACCAGTCAGAAACAGACTGGAAGCCCGCCTTGTAGGCCCGCCACGTGGAGTAGGCAGCTCTAAGCTCCTCCAGAATCTCACCCTTTTCCAGCAGAGAGCAGTTCAGCTTCCAGGAGCCCGGGCCAATGGGGAAGCCATGGCCCAGCACACCTTGAAAGTGAATGGCTCTGTGGTCAGAGAAGAAGCAGGGGACCATCGAGTGCCCACTCCGCCCAACCGCCCGAGAGGTAAACACAAAGTCAATCCTGGAACGCAGCGAGCCATCGGATCGGCACCATGAATAGTTCACGGATCCGTGTCCGATGGAGCCAACAACGTCCACAAGAGAGGCTTCGGTCACCATCTCAATGAGCAGTTTGGATGTGACGTCCAACTTGGCAGCCGTTCCAGAACTGCGTCCATCCTCCTCAATCGGGCAGTTGAAATCCCCGGCCATCACTACCGTCCTGGCGGTAGCGAGCTGAGGGCGCAGGGCTTGGAGGAGCTCCAGTCGATCGCTCTTCACAGGAGAAGCATACACATTGATGAACCTGACAGGTTCTCCCGCCCAGGTGCCATCCACGAGCAGTAACCTGCCGCAGACGATTTCCTGAACAGAGTCCAATGTGAAGGCGCTTCCCCTGATCAGCACGGCGACCCCCGCGGACCTACAGTCGCCCCCGCCAGACCAGTAGGATGGGCCATGGGTCCACTCCCTGGCCAGATGGTTGAAGGACCTAGAGGAGGGAAGGGAGCATTCCTGCAGGAAAAATACATCACTAGACTGAGTGTTAAGGAACGTAAAAATTGTCTGACGTCGGAACTTGTCTCTGATGCTCCTAACATTAATGGAAAAGATGTTAATGTTAGCAGTCATTGGAGGAAAGAGAAAGTTAGAGCAGGCGGTGTGCCTTAGTTACCACTCCGGTCGGGCGGTTCTTCCTCTTTGGCACCTGCTGGTAAGGGTATCTCCAGCAGACCCTCTTCTGCTAGCTGATCAAGCAGGGATGGTGCCTCAGTGGCTTCCGACTCCTCCATTTCTTCTTCGGCCACAAGGGACTCCACCATCTGCTCCAACACGTCCGGTTCTGGGAGGAGGCCATCCTCCTCTTCCTGGGGTGGATTGGGGTCCACAATGAACAGCTTGGAAGGTTCTGCGACAGGACTATCTTCCACCTTCCTTTTCCTTTGGCCTGTACCTGAGGAGACAAGAGCTGGAAAATCCTCCTCGGTGAAAAGTGCAAGAGTGCTGAGGCCCTCTGCTCTCATGGTCTGGGGAGGGAGAGTGGGCTTTGGGGGGGGGGTGAGGAGACCAACTGAGGAGTAGGGAAATGAGGTGGAGGTAGTGGAATCCTCAGTAGGGTTGGCCGGGGGGGGAGGGGTTTGGACAGGGGTGACAGGGGGGGGGACCAGGGAGGGGGCAACAGTTTTCTTACCCTTCTTTTCCCTGGACTCCGTGGCTGCTGGGGCATCGGCTGGAGCCACGGTCGCCGGGTTCTTGGCCGCCTTGTCCTTGGCCTCTGTGGCCTTGGTCGTAGCTGCCTTGGTCGACGAAGCTGTGATTACCCGATACTGGGTCGCCGCGGCAACCCTTGCCCAGGATTTCTCCCGCTGTGGGCAGTCCTTGTAAAGGTGGTCCGCCTGTCCACATAGGTTGCAAGTCTTCTTCTTTGGGCAGTCCTTGGAGCTGTGTCCTGTCACCCGGCAAACCCTGCAGGCGTCCTCCTTGCAGGTCTTCATCGAATGCCCTTTCCCGCCACATTTCCTGCAGTTGTGTGGCATGTCCGGGTAGTAGATGAGACCAAAGGAGTTTCCCAGAGAGAATGTCGGGGGCAGGTGCTGGAGACCATCCTCGGATGCTGGTTCCCTGTAGAGTCGAACGGTTACTGACCACTTACCCGTCCAGAATCCGTTGCCGTTAAGGATGTGGGATGGCTCCCTCACCACTGTGCAGAGACGTCCCAGGAACGTGGAGATGTCTCTTCCTGGGGTGTGCGGGTTCCGCATGGAGACCGTGATCCTCTTCTCATCCCTCTGTATAGGACAGGATCCTAAAAAGGAATGAAAAGGGGAGCCCGGCATCGCTGCGTTCATCGCCTCACAGTATCTCCTGCAGGCATTCACCGTGGCAAAGGTTACCAGAAAAATGCCAGTCATGAAGGTCTGGACACTCAGGGTTTCCGCCCTGGAGAAGCCCTGATCCAGAATCATCTTCTTGCAGAACACGTCGCTGGACATGTCCGGCAACCTACCATCCACTGCCTTTAGCTTCAGGGCGACCGTCTGCCGCATCCAAGGCTCCAGGGTTGGAGCCTTTTCAGGCGGCGTCCGGGCTCCCTCCGGCTGGCTGGCGTCGGAGGTAGGGGCCTCTTGGGCCGAAGAAGCCTCTGGATGAGCCTTCCTGGAGGTCCCTGGGTCCTGAGCCTTCCTGGCTGCCTTCTCTGGCTTGCTTGCCATGGCTGGTTCCTGCTTGAGTTCCCGGAGCTGGATCTTGGATTCTTCTCCGGGTGTCTTCTCCCGCTGTGTTCCTCCTCGAAGTTCCTCTGGTCTCCCCAAGTCTTCTCCGAGCCTTCGTCTTCTTGCTTCTTTCTGCCAAGCTCTTCTTCCGTCCGATCTCCCTCTTTCGGTCTCGGCTGGGCTTCGGAGCTTGTCTCCCTGATCGTATCTCGTCAAGTGTAGCTAGCTCAGTTTGTTCTGATAAGAACAGATACTACACTTGATCTTAGCCAAAAGGCCGAGAAGCGATAACCAGAATTGGTTTGGGCCTCGAGTGGCACCCTGGCCTATGCCGGACACATCTTAGGGAGAGAGAGCGAGAGGGAGACAAACCCACGCCTACACAAGACATTTTGTCACCCAAGCCAACCCTTGAAAAGGCTGCTTTGCAGAGCCAAAACAAGAAGAATGGTGCGTTTTGCAGCCGCCGCCCACTGCAATGAATCTGAATAACTCCTCCTTTAGGGCGCAAGCAACTCCCCTCCCCCTTGCAGTCTTTCCAATTCACGATACAAAAAGACGGACAGGACAGGTTGCCTGACTTTCCGTCACTGCCACCCTTTGCCATCCTTACCCGTAGAAAGCCCTTTCATCATCCCCAAACCCTAATCTTTTCCCTTTCCTTCCCAGCCCCCAAACCCTGCCCTCTGTACCTTTCTCACCACCCGCTTCCCTTCTCCTGTCATCCCCCTACCACCCGGGAAAAAAAGAGATTGCCCCCTCCTTCCACTAGCCCACCCTCCCACCCAAAGAACAACTTCTTCTGCGCAGCTTGTTTTCTAGGCAGCAGCGCTATTGTGATGTCATCGGGGGGCATTGTGACAAGCCGCCAGTGTTCCGTCTCTTCATGTTGTGCACAGTTCAAACGGAAAATACATCAACAGGCAGACTACAGAAAAGCTTACTATCAAAGGTTAGAGGGGGGCTTTCTCAGAGGGCTTTTTACAGTTTTTCTATTCCCAATTAGCCGTTTAAGTGTACTTATTGAAAGTAGTAATTCTTTCATAGGCCGCCCTTTCTTAGTATTTGACGTTCCTTATATTGCGGTATGAGGCTTCGCAGTAGGTTGCAAACATTCATCACCCATGACTGTCCCCAATTGAGCTCAGAAGCTCAATGTCTATCATGACCTCTCTTTTAGAATGTCCAAGAGCAAGCAAACTATTCCTCCAGGAGAGGGCGCCAACAGACTACTAAAGAGATCATCATTACTCAAAGAAAACCCCAAAAACCAATGCATGATAGGAATAAACAGGTAACTTTCTTTGGAGTGGAAGCGGAGAGATCGCACCAGATGCCAATTCTAGATGTTATCACACCTGTGGTCACTGCAGCAGCAGGTGAATCCACTTTGTCCAAAAGGGATCTATTCCATTCAATTGCAAATGATCTAGATAAGACAGAGAACTGCAGCACGGGGACATAGCCGAGTTGGTCAGGTTGAGTGGTGATGAGTTTGCTATTTGGATGAATAAAGAAAGTCAAAAGTGTGAAAGATAAAAAACAAAAGGAGGAAGTGTGAAAAGTGAATGGGCCAAATTGAGGTGCATATGAAGACGTATGCTTTCTTCCAATTCATTAAATCGGGCTAATATGAATCAGGTGAATTGAGTTCTGCTTTTGGAAACTGGGTTAAGAAGGGGTGCACCGTTCCTGGAGGTACTGCAATACCAGGTCAATGCGTGGAGTGGACAGAGCAAGCTCTTTTTCCATCTCCCTGTTCTAAAAATCCATTTAATATATGGTCCCCAGATAGGGGACGTATCAGATATTAAACTGATAAGAACAGATACTACACTTGATCTTAGCCAAAAGGCCGAGAAGCGATAACCAGAATTGGTTTGGGCCTCGAGTGGCACCCTGGCCTATGCCGGACACATCTTAGGGAGAGAGAGCGAGAGGGAGACAAACCCACGCCTACACAAGACATTTTGTCACCCAAGCCAACCCTTGAAAAGGCTGCTTTGCAGAGCCAAAACAAGAAGAATGGTGCGTTTTGCAGCCGCCGCCCACTGCAATGAATCTGAATAACTCCTCCTTTAGGGCGCAAGCAACTCCCCTCCCCCTTGCAGTCTTTCCAATTCACGATACAAAAAGACGGACAGGACAGGTTGCCTGACTTTCCGTCACTGCCACCCTTTGCCATCCTTACCCGTAGAAAGCCCTTTCATCATCCCCAAACCCTAATCTTTTCCCTTTCCTTCCCAGCCCCCAAACCCTGCCCTCTGTACCTTTCTCACCACCCGCTTCCCTTCTCCTGTCATCCCCCTACCACCCGGGAAAAAAAGAGATTGCCCCCTCCTTCCACTAGCCCACCCTCCCACCCAAAGAACAACTTCTTCTGCGCAGCTTGTTTTCTAGGCAGCAGCGCTATTGTGATGTCATCGGGGGGCATTGTGACAAGCCGCCAGTGTTCCGTCTCTTCATGTTGTGCACAGTTCAAACGGAAAATACATCAACAGGCAGACTACAGAAAAGCTTACTATCAAAGGTTAGAGGGGGGCTTTCTCAGAGGGCTTTTTACAGTTTTTCTATTCCCAATTAGCCGTTTAAGTGTACTTATTGAAAGTAGTAATTCTTTCATAGGCCGCCCTTTCTTAGTATTTGACGTTCCTTATATTGCGGTATGAGGCTTCGCAGTAGGTTGCAAACATTCATCACCCATGACTGTCCCCAATTGAGCTCAGAAGCTCAATGTCTATCATGACCTCTCTTTTAGAATGTCCAAGAGCAAGCAAACTATTCCTCCAGGAGAGGGCGCCAACAGACTACTAAAGAGATCATCATTACTCAAAGAAAACCCCAAAAACCAATGCATGATAGGAATAAACAGGTAACTTTCTTTGGAGTGGAAGCGGAGAGATCGCACCAGATGCCAATTCTAGATGTTATCACACCTGTGGTCACTGCAGCAGCAGGTGAATCCACTTTGTCCAAAAGGGATCTATTCCATTCAATTGCAAATGATCTAGATAAGACAGAGAACTGCAGCACGGGGACATAGCCGAGTTGGTCAGGTTGAGTGGTGATGAGTTTGCTATTTGGATGAATAAAGAAAGTCAAAAGTGTGAAAGATAAAAAACAAAAGGAGGAAGTGTGAAAAGTGAATGGGCCAAATTGAGGTGCATATGAAGACGTATGCTTTCTTCCAATTCATTAAATCGGGCTAATATGAATCAGGTGAATTGAGTTCTGCTTTTGGAAACTGGGTTAAGAAGGGGTGCACCGTTCCTGGAGGTACTGCAATACCAGGTCAATGCGTGGAGTGGACAGAGCAAGCTCTTTTTCCATCTCCCTGTTCTAAAAATCCATTTAATATATGGTCCCCAGATAGGGGACGTATCAGATATTAAACTGATAAGAACAGATACTACACTTGATCTTAGCCAAAAGGCCGAGAAGCGATAACCAGAATTGGTTTGGGCCTCGAGTGGCACCCTGGCCTATGCCGGACACATCTTAGGGAGAGAGAGCGAGAGGGAGACAAACCCACGCCTACACAAGACATTTTGTCACCCAAGCCAACCCTTGAAAAGGCTGCTTTGCAGAGCCAAAACAAGAAGAATGGTGCGTTTTGCAGCCGCCGCCCACTGCAATGAATCTGAATAACTCCTCCTTTAGGGCGCAAGCAACTCCCCTCCCCCTTGCAGTCTTTCCAATTCACGATACAAAAAGACGGACAGGACAGGTTGCCTGACTTTCCGTCACTGCCACCCTTTGCCATCCTTACCCGTAGAAAGCCCTTTCATCATCCCCAAACCCTAATCTTTTCCCTTTCCTTCCCAGCCCCCAAACCCTGCCCTCTGTACCTTTCTCACCACCCGCTTCCCTTCTCCTGTCATCCCCCTACCACCCGGGAAAAAAAGAGATTGCCCCCTCCTTCCACTAGCCCACCCTCCCACCCAAAGAACAACTTCTTCTGCGCAGCTTGTTTTCTAGGCAGCAGCGCTATTGTGATGTCATCGGGGGGCATTGTGACAAGCCGCCAGTGTTCCGTCTCTTCATGTTGTGCACAGTTCAAACGGAAAATACATCAACAGGCAGACTACAGAAAAGCTTACTATCAAAGGTTAGAGGGGGGCTTTCTCAGAGGGCTTTTTACAGTTTTTCTATTCCCAATTAGCCGTTTAAGTGTACTTATTGAAAGTAGTAATTCTTTCATAGGCCGCCCTTTCTTAGTATTTGACGTTCCTTATATTGCGGTATGAGGCTTCGCAGTAGGTTGCAAACATTCATCACCCATGACTGTCCCCAATTGAGCTCAGAAGCTCAATGTCTATCATGACCTCTCTTTTAGAATGTCCAAGAGCAAGCAAACTATTCCTCCAGGAGAGGGCGCCAACAGACTACTAAAGAGATCATCATTACTCAAAGAAAACCCCAAAAACCAATGCATGATAGGAATAAACAGGTAACTTTCTTTGGAGTGGAAGCGGAGAGATCGCACCAGATGCCAATTCTAGATGTTATCACACCTGTGGTCACTGCAGCAGCAGGTGAATCCACTTTGTCCAAAAGGGATCTATTCCATTCAATTGCAAATGATCTAGATAAGACAGAGAACTGCAGCACGGGGACATAGCCGAGTTGGTCAGGTTGAGTGGTGATGAGTTTGCTATTTGGATGAATAAAGAAAGTCAAAAGTGTGAAAGATAAAAAACAAAAGGAGGAAGTGTGAAAAGTGAATGGGCCAAATTGAGGTGCATATGAAGACGTATGCTTTCTTCCAATTCATTAAATCGGGCTAATATGAATCAGGTGAATTGAGTTCTGCTTTTGGAAACTGGGTTAAGAAGGGGTGCACCGTTCCTGGAGGTACTGCAATACCAGGTCAATGCGTGGAGTGGACAGAGCAAGCTCTTTTTCCATCTCCCTGTTCTAAAAATCCATTTAATATATGGTCCCCAGATAGGGGACGTATCAGATATTAAACTGATAAGAACAGATACTACACTTGATCTTAGCCAAAAGGCCGAGAAGCGATAACCAGAATTGGTTTGGGCCTCGAGTGGCACCCTGGCCTATGCCGGACACATCTTAGGGAGAGAGAGCGAGAGGGAGACAAACCCACGCCTACACAAGACATTTTGTCACCCAAGCCAACCCTTGAAAAGGCTGCTTTGCAGAGCCAAAACAAGAAGAATGGTGCGTTTTGCAGCCGCCGCCCACTGCAATGAATCTGAATAACTCCTCCTTTAGGGCGCAAGCAACTCCCCTCCCCCTTGCAGTCTTTCCAATTCACGATACAAAAAGACGGACAGGACAGGTTGCCTGACTTTCCGTCACTGCCACCCTTTGCCATCCTTACCCGTAGAAAGCCCTTTCATCATCCCCAAACCCTAATCTTTTCCCTTTCCTTCCCAGCCCCCAAACCCTGCCCTCTGTACCTTTCTCACCACCCGCTTCCCTTCTCCTGTCATCCCCCTACCACCCGGGAAAAAAAGAGATTGCCCCCTCCTTCCACTAGCCCACCCTCCCACCCAAAGAACAACTTCTTCTGCGCAGCTTGTTTTCTAGGCAGCAGCGCTATTGTGATGTCATCGGGGGGCATTGTGACAAGCCGCCAGTGTTCCGTCTCTTCATGTTGTGCACAGTTCAAACGGAAAATACATCAACAGGCAGACTACAGAAAAGCTTACTATCAAAGGTTAGAGGGGGGCTTTCTCAGAGGGCTTTTTACAGTTTTTCTATTCCCAATTAGCCGTTTAAGTGTACTTATTGAAAGTAGTAATTCTTTCATAGGCCGCCCTTTCTTAGTATTTGACGTTCCTTATATTGCGGTATGAGGCTTCGCAGTAGGTTTGCAAACATTCATCACCCATGACTGTCCCCAATTGAGCTCAGAAGCTCAATGTCTATCATGACCTCTCTTTTAGAATGTCCAAGAGCAAGCAAACTATTCCTCCAGGAGAGGGCGCCAACAGACTACTAAAGAGATCATCATTACTCAAAGAAAACCCCAAAAACCAATGCATGATAGGAATAAACAGGTAACTTTCTTTGGAGTGGAAGCGGAGAGATCGCACCAGATGCCAATTCTAGATGTTATCACACCTGTGGTCACTGCAGCAGCAGGTGAATCCACTTTGTCCAAAAGGGATCTATTCCATTCAATTGCAAATGATCTAGATAAGACAGAGAACTGCAGCACGGGGACATAGCCGAGTTGGTCAGGTTGAGTGGTGATGAGTTTGCTATTTGGATGAATAAAGAAAGTCAAAAGTGTGAAAGATAAAAAACAAAAGGAGGAAGTGTGAAAAGTGAATGGGCCAAATTGAGGTGCATATGAAGACGTATGCTTTCTTCCAATTCATTAAATCGGGCTAATATGAATCAGGTGAATTGAGTTCTGCTTTTGGAAACTGGGTTAAGAAGGGGTGCACCGTTCCTGGAGGTACTGCAATACCAGGTCAATGCGTGGAGTGGACAGAGCAAGCTCTTTTTCCATCTCCCTGTTCTAAAAATCCATTTAATATATGGTCCCCAGATAGGGGACGTATCAGATATTAAACTGATAAGAACAGATACTACACTTGATCTTAGCCAAAAGGCCGAGAAGCGATAACCAGAATTGGTTTGGGCCTCGAGTGGCACCCTGGCCTATGCCGGACACATCTTAGGGAGAGAGAGCGAGAGGGAGACAAACCCACGCCTACACAAGACATTTTGTCACCCAAGCCAACCCTTGAAAAGGCTGCTTTGCAGAGCCAAAACAAGAAGAATGGTGCGTTTTGCAGCCGCCGCCCACTGCAATGAATCTGAATAACTCCTCCTTTAGGGCGCAAGCAACTCCCCTCCCCCTTGCAGTCTTTCCAATTCACGATACAAAAAGACGGACAGGACAGGTTGCCTGACTTTCCGTCACTGCCACCCTTTGCCATCCTTACCCGTAGAAAGCCCTTTCATCATCCCCAAACCCTAATCTTTTCCCTTTCCTTCCCAGCCCCCAAACCCTGCCCTCTGTACCTTTCTCACCACCCGCTTCCCTTCTCCTGTCATCCCCCTACCACCCGGGAAAAAAAGAGATTGCCCCCTCCTTCCACTAGCCCACCCTCCCACCCAAAGAACAACTTCTTCTGCGCAGCTTGTTTTCTAGGCAGCAGCGCTATTGTGATGTCATCGGGGGGCATTGTGACAAGCCGCCAGTGTTCCGTCTCTTCATGTTGTGCACAGTTCAAACGGAAAATACATCAACAGGCAGACTACAGAAAAGCTTACTATCAAAGGTTAGAGGGGGGCTTTCTCAGAGGGCTTTTTACAGTTTTTCTATTCCCAATTAGCCGTTTAAGTGTACTTATTGAAAGTAGTAATTCTTTCATAGGCCGCCCTTTCTTAGTATTTGACGTTCCTTATATTGCGGTATGAGGCTTCGCAGTAGGTTGCAAACATTCATCACCCATGACTGTCCCCAATTGAGCTCAGAAGCTCAATGTCTATCATGACCTCTCTTTTAGAATGTCCAAGAGCAAGCAAACTATTCCTCCAGGAGAGGGCGCCAACAGACTACTAAAGAGATCATCATTACTCAAAGAAAACCCCAAAAACCAATGCATGATAGGAATAAACAGGTAACTTTCTTTGGAGTGGAAGCGGAGAGATCGCACCAGATGCCAATTCTAGATGTTATCACACCTGTGGTCACTGCAGCAGCAGGTGAATCCACTTTGTCCAAAAGGGATCTATTCCATTCAATTGCAAATGATCTAGATAAGACAGAGAACTGCAGCACGGGGACATAGCCGAGTTGGTCAGGTTGAGTGGTGATGAGTTTGCTATTTGGATGAATAAAGAAAGTCAAAAGTGTGAAAGATAAAAAACAAAAGGAGGAAGTGTGAAAAGTGAATGGGCCAAATTGAGGTGCATATGAAGACGTATGCTTTCTTCCAATTCATTAAATCGGGCTAATATGAATCAGGTGAATTGAGTTCTGCTTTTGGAAACTGGGTTAAGAAGGGGTGCACCGTTCCTGGAGGTACTGCAATACCAGGTCAATGCGTGGAGTGGACAGAGCAAGCTCTTTTTCCATCTCCCTGTTCTAAAAATCCATTTAATATATGGTCCCCAGATAGGGGACGTATCAGATATTAAACTGATAAGAACAGATACTACACTTGATCTTAGCCAAAAGGCCGAGAAGCGATAACCAGAATTGGTTTGGGCCTCGAGTGGCACCCTGGCCTATGCCGGACACATCTTAGGGAGAGAGAGCGAGAGGGAGACAAACCCACGCCTACACAAGACATTTTGTCACCCAAGCCAACCCTTGAAAAGGCTGCTTTGCAGAGCCAAAACAAGAAGAATGGTGCGTTTTGCAGCCGCCGCCCACTGCAATGAATCTGAATAACTCCTCCTTTAGGGCGCAAGCAACTCCCCTCCCCCTTGCAGTCTTTCCAATTCACGATACAAAAAGACGGACAGGACAGGTTGCCTGACTTTCCGTCACTGCCACCCTTTGCCATCCTTACCCGTAGAAAGCCCTTTCATCATCCCCAAACCCTAATCTTTTCCCTTTCCTTCCCAGCCCCCAAACCCTGCCCTCTGTACCTTTCTCACCACCCGCTTCCCTTCTCCTGTCATCCCCCTACCACCCGGGAAAAAAAGAGATTGCCCCCTCCTTCCACTAGCCCACCCTCCCACCCAAAGAACAACTTCTTCTGCGCAGCTTGTTTTCTAGGCAGCAGCGCTATTGTGATGTCATCGGGGGGCATTGTGACAAGCCGCCAGTGTTCCGTCTCTTCATGTTGTGCACAGTTCAAACGGAAAATACATCAACAGGCAGACTACAGAAAAGCTTACTATCAAAGGTTAGAGGGGGGCTTTCTCAGAGGGCTTTTTACAGTTTTTCTATTCCCAATTAGCCGTTTAAGTGTACTTATTGAAAGTAGTAATTCTTTCATAGGCCGCCCTTTCTTAGTATTTGACGTTCCTTATATTGCGGTATGAGGCTTCGCAGTAGGTTGCAAACATTCATCACCCATGACTGTCCCCAATTGAGCTCAGAAGCTCAATGTCTATCATGACCTCTCTTTTAGAATGTCCAAGAGCAAGCAAACTATTCCTCCAGGAGAGGGCGCCAACAGACTACTAAAGAGATCATCATTACTCAAAGAAAACCCCAAAAACCAATGCATGATAGGAATAAACAGGTAACTTTCTTTGGAGTGGAAGCGGAGAGATCGCACCAGATGCCAATTCTAGATGTTATCACACCTGTGGTCACTGCAGCAGCAGGTGAATCCACTTTGTCCAAAAGGGATCTATTCCATTCAATTGCAAATGATCTAGATAAGACAGAGAACTGCAGCACGGGGACATAGCCGAGTTGGTCAGGTTGAGTGGTGATGAGTTTGCTATTTGGATGAATAAAGAAAGTCAAAAGTGTGAAAGATAAAAAACAAAAGGAGGAAGTGTGAAAAGTGAATGGGCCAAATTGAGGTGCATATGAAGACGTATGCTTTCTTCCAATTCATTAAATCGGGCTAATATGAATCAGGTGAATTGAGTTCTGCTTTTGGAAACTGGGTTAAGAAGGGGTGCACCGTTCCTGGAGGTACTGCAATACCAGGTCAATGCGTGGAGTGGACAGAGCAAGCTCTTTTTCCATCTCCCTGTTCTAAAAATCCATTTAATATATGGTCCCCAGATAGGGGACGTATCAGATATTAAACTGATAAGAACAGATACTACACTTGATCTTAGCCAAAAGGCCGAGAAGCGATAACCAGAATTGGTTTGGGCCTCGAGTGGCACCCTGGCCTATGCCGGACACATCTTAGGGAGAGAGAGCGAGAGGGAGACAAACCCACGCCTACACAAGACATTTTGTCACCCAAGCCAACCCTTGAAAAGGCTGCTTTGCAGAGCCAAAACAAGAAGAATGGTGCGTTTTGCAGCCGCCGCCCACTGCAATGAATCTGAATAACTCCTCCTTTAGGGCGCAAGCAACTCCCCTCCCCCTTGCAGTCTTTCCAATTCACGATACAAAAAGACGGACAGGACAGGTTGCCTGACTTTCCGTCACTGCCACCCTTTGCCATCCTTACCCGTAGAAAGCCCTTTCATCATCCCCAAACCCTAATCTTTTCCCTTTCCTTCCCAGCCCCCAAACCCTGCCCTCTGTACCTTTCTCACCACCCGCTTCCCTTCTCCTGTCATCCCCCTACCACCCGGGAAAAAAAGAGATTGCCCCCTCCTTCCACTAGCCCACCCTCCCACCCAAAGAACAACTTCTTCTGCGCAGCTTGTTTTCTAGGCAGCAGCGCTATTGTGATGTCATCGGGGGGCATTGTGACAAGCCGCCAGTGTTCCGTCTCTTCATGTTGTGCACAGTTCAAACGGAAAATACATCAACAGGCAGACTACAGAAAAGCTTACTATCAAAGGTTAGAGGGGGGCTTTCTCAGAGGGCTTTTTACAGTTTTTCTATTCCCAATTAGCCGTTTAAGTGTACTTATTGAAAGTAGTAATTCTTTCATAGGCCGCCCTTTCTTAGTATTTGACGTTCCTTATATTGCGGTATGAGGCTTCGCAGTAGGTTGCAAACATTCATCACCCATGACTGTCCCCAATTGAGCTCAGAAGCTCAATGTCTATCATGACCTCTCTTTTAGAATGTCCAAGAGCAAGCAAACTATTCCTCCAGGAGAGGGCGCCAACAGACTACTAAAGAGATCATCATTACTCAAAGAAAACCCCAAAAACCAATGCATGATAGGAATAAACAGGTAACTTTCTTTGGAGTGGAAGCGGAGAGATCGCACCAGATGCCAATTCTAGATGTTATCACACCTGTGGTCACTGCAGCAGCAGGTGAATCCACTTTGTCCAAAAGGGATCTATTCCATTCAATTGCAAATGATCTAGATAAGACAGAGAACTGCAGCACGGGGACATAGCCGAGTTGGTCAGGTTGAGTGGTGATGAGTTTGCTATTTGGATGAATAAAGAAAGTCAAAAGTGTGAAAGATAAAAAACAAAAGGAGGAAGTGTGAAAAGTGAATGGGCCAAATTGAGGTGCATATGAAGACGTATGCTTTCTTCCAATTCATTAAATCGGGCTAATATGAATCAGGTGAATTGAGTTCTGCTTTTGGAAACTGGGTTAAGAAGGGGTGCACCGTTCCTGGAGGTACTGCAATACCAGGTCAATGCGTGGAGTGGACAGAGCAAGCTCTTTTTCCATCTCCCTGTTCTAAAAATCCATTTAATATATGGTCCCCAGATAGGGGACGTATCAGATATTAAACTGATAAGAACAGATACTACACTTGATCTTAGCCAAAAGGCCGAGAAGCGATAACCAGAATTGGTTTGGGCCTCGAGTGGCACCCTGGCCTATGCCGGACACATCTTAGGGAGAGAGAGCGAGAGGGAGACAAACCCACGCCTACACAAGACATTTTGTCACCCAAGCCAACCCTTGAAAAGGCTGCTTTGCAGAGCCAAAACAAGAAGAATGGTGCGTTTTGCAGCCGCCGCCCACTGCAATGAATCTGAATAACTCCTCCTTTAGGGCGCAAGCAACTCCCCTCCCCCTTGCAGTCTTTCCAATTCACGATACAAAAAGACGGACAGGACAGGTTGCCTGACTTTCCGTCACTGCCACCCTTTGCCATCCTTACCCGTAGAAAGCCCTTTCATCATCCCCAAACCCTAATCTTTTCCCTTTCCTTCCCAGCCCCCAAACCCTGCCCTCTGTACCTTTCTCACCACCCGCTTCCCTTCTCCTGTCATCCCCCTACCACCCGGGAAAAAAAGAGATTGCCCCCTCCTTCCACTAGCCCACCCTCCCACCCAAAGAACAACTTCTTCTGCGCAGCTTGTTTTCTAGGCAGCAGCGCTATTGTGATGTCATCGGGGGGCATTGTGACAAGCCGCCAGTGTTCCGTCTCTTCATGTTGTGCACAGTTCAAACGGAAAATACATCAACAGGCAGACTACAGAAAAGCTTACTATCAAAGGTTAGAGGGGGGCTTTCTCAGAGGGCTTTTTACAGTTTTTCTATTCCCAATTAGCCGTTTAAGTGTACTTATTGAAAGTAGTAATTCTTTCATAGGCCGCCCTTTCTTAGTATTTGACGTTCCTTATATTGCGGTATGAGGCTTCGCAGTAGGTTGCAAACATTCATCACCCATGACTGTCCCCAATTGAGCTCAGAAGCTCAATGTCTATCATGACCTCTCTTTTAGAATGTCCAAGAGCAAGCAAACTATTCCTCCAGGAGAGGGCGCCAACAGACTACTAAAGAGATCATCATTACTCAAAGAAAACCCCAAAAACCAATGCATGATAGGAATAAACAGGTAACTTTCTTTGGAGTGGAAGCGGAGAGATCGCACCAGATGCCAATTCTAGATGTTATCACACCTGTGGTCACTGCAGCAGCAGGTGAATCCACTTTGTCCAAAAGGGATCTATTCCATTCAATTGCAAATGATCTAGATAAGACAGAGAACTGCAGCACGGGGACATAGCCGAGTTGGTCAGGTTGAGTGGTGATGAGTTTGCTATTTGGATGAATAAAGAAAGTCAAAAGTGTGAAAGATAAAAAACAAAAGGAGGAAGTGTGAAAAGTGAATGGGCCAAATTGAGGTGCATATGAAGACGTATGCTTTCTTCCAATTCATTAAATCGGGCTAATATGAATCAGGTGAATTGAGTTCTGCTTTTGGAAACTGGGTTAAGAAGGGGTGCACCGTTCCTGGAGGTACTGCAATACCAGGTCAATGCGTGGAGTGGACAGAGCAAGCTCTTTTTCCATCTCCCTGTTCTAAAAATCCATTTAATATATGGTCCCCAGATAGGGGACGTATCAGATATTAAACTGATAAGAACAGATACTACACTTGATCTTAGCCAAAAGGCCGAGAAGCGATAACCAGAATTGGTTTGGGCCTCGAGTGGCACCCTGGCCTATGCCGGACACATCTTAGGGAGAGAGAGCGAGAGGGAGACAAACCCACGCCTACACAAGACATTTTGTCACCCAAGCCAACCCTTGAAAAGGCTGCTTTGCAGAGCCAAAACAAGAAGAATGGTGCGTTTTGCAGCCGCCGCCCACTGCAATGAATCTGAATAACTCCTCCTTTAGGGCGCAAGCAACTCCCCTCCCCCTTGCAGTCTTTCCAATTCACGATACAAAAAGACGGACAGGACAGGTTGCCTGACTTTCCGTCACTGCCACCCTTTGCCATCCTTACCCGTAGAAAGCCCTTTCATCATCCCCAAACCCTAATCTTTTCCCTTTCCTTCCCAGCCCCCAAACCCTGCCCTCTGTACCTTTCTCACCACCCGCTTCCCTTCTCCTGTCATCCCCCTACCACCCGGGAAAAAAAGAGATTGCCCCCTCCTTCCACTAGCCCACCCTCCCACCCAAAGAACAACTTCTTCTGCGCAGCTTGTTTTCTAGGCAGCAGCGCTATTGTGATGTCATCGGGGGGCATTGTGACAAGCCGCCAGTGTTCCGTCTCTTCATGTTGTGCACAGTTCAAACGGAAAATACATCAACAGGCAGACTACAGAAAAGCTTACTATCAAAGGTTAGAGGGGGGCTTTCTCAGAGGGCTTTTTACAGTTTTTCTATTCCCAATTAGCCGTTTAAGTGTACTTATTGAAAGTAGTAATTCTTTCATAGGCCGCCCTTTCTTAGTATTTGACGTTCCTTATATTGCGGTATGAGGCTTCGCAGTAGGTTGCAAACATTCATCACCCATGACTGTCCCCAATTGAGCTCAGAAGCTCAATGTCTATCATGACCTCTCTTTTAGAATGTCCAAGAGCAAGCAAACTATTCCTCCAGGAGAGGGCGCCAACAGACTACTAAAGAGATCATCATTACTCAAAGAAAACCCCAAAAACCAATGCATGATAGGAATAAACAGGTAACTTTCTTTGGAGTGGAAGCGGAGAGATCGCACCAGATGCCAATTCTAGATGTTATCACACCTGTGGTCACTGCAGCAGCAGGTGAATCCACTTTGTCCAAAAGGGATCTATTCCATTCAATTGCAAATGATCTAGATAAGACAGAGAACTGCAGCACGGGGACATAGCCGAGTTGGTCAGGTTGAGTGGTGATGAGTTTGCTATTTGGATGAATAAAGAAAGTCAAAAGTGTGAAAGATAAAAAACAAAAGGAGGAAGTGTGAAAAGTGAATGGGCCAAATTGAGGTGCATATGAAGACGTATGCTTTCTTCCAATTCATTAAATCGGGCTAATATGAATCAGGTGAATTGAGTTCTGCTTTTGGAAACTGGGTTAAGAAGGGGTGCACCGTTCCTGGAGGTACTGCAATACCAGGTCAATGCGTGGAGTGGACAGAGCAAGCTCTTTTTCCATCTCCCTGTTCTAAAAATCCATTTAATATATGGTCCCCAGATAGGGGACGTATCAGATATTAAACTGATAAGAACAGATACTACACTTGATCTTAGCCAAAAGGCCGAGAAGCGATAACCAGAATTGGTTTGGGCCTCGAGTGGCACCCTGGCCTATGCCGGACACATCTTAGGGAGAGAGAGCGAGAGGGAGACAAACCCACGCCTACACAAGACATTTTGTCACCCAAGCCAACCCTTGAAAAGGCTGCTTTGCAGAGCCAAAACAAGAAGAATGGTGCGTTTTGCAGCCGCCGCCCACTGCAATGAATCTGAATAACTCCTCCTTTAGGGCGCAAGCAACTCCCCTCCCCCTTGCAGTCTTTCCAATTCACGATACAAAAAGACGGACAGGACAGGTTGCCTGACTTTCCGTCACTGCCACCCTTTGCCATCCTTACCCGTAGAAAGCCCTTTCATCATCCCCAAACCCTAATCTTTTCCCTTTCCTTCCCAGCCCCCAAACCCTGCCCTCTGTACCTTTCTCACCACCCGCTTCCCTTCTCCTGTCATCCCCCTACCACCCGGGAAAAAAAGAGATTGCCCCCTCCTTCCACTAGCCCACCCTCCCACCCAAAGAACAACTTCTTCTGCGCAGCTTGTTTTCTAGGCAGCAGCGCTATTGTGATGTCATCGGGGGGCATTGTGACAAGCCGCCAGTGTTCCGTCTCTTCATGTTGTGCACAGTTCAAACGGAAAATACATCAACAGGCAGACTACAGAAAAGCTTACTATCAAAGGTTAGAGGGGGGCTTTCTCAGAGGGCTTTTTACAGTTTTTCTATTCCCAATTAGCCGTTTAAGTGTACTTATTGAAAGTAGTAATTCTTTCATAGGCCGCCCTTTCTTAGTATTTGACGTTCCTTATATTGCGGTATGAGGCTTCGCAGTAGGTTGCAAACATTCATCACCCATGACTGTCCCCAATTGAGCTCAGAAGCTCAATGTCTATCATGACCTCTCTTTTAGAATGTCCAAGAGCAAGCAAACTATTCCTCCAGGAGAGGGCGCCAACAGACTACTAAAGAGATCATCATTACTCAAAGAAAACCCCAAAAACCAATGCATGATAGGAATAAACAGGTAACTTTCTTTGGAGTGGAAGCGGAGAGATCGCACCAGATGCCAATTCTAGATGTTATCACACCTGTGGTCACTGCAGCAGCAGGTGAATCCACTTTGTCCAAAAGGGATCTATTCCATTCAATTGCAAATGATCTAGATAAGACAGAGAACTGCAGCACGGGGACATAGCCGAGTTGGTCAGGTTGAGTGGTGATGAGTTTGCTATTTGGATGAATAAAGAAAGTCAAAAGTGTGAAAGATAAAAAACAAAAGGAGGAAGTGTGAAAAGTGAATGGGCCAAATTGAGGTGCATATGAAGACGTATGCTTTCTTCCAATTCATTAAATCGGGCTAATATGAATCAGGTGAATTGAGTTCTGCTTTTGGAAACTGGGTTAAGAAGGGGTGCACCGTTCCTGGAGGTACTGCAATACCAGGTCAATGCGTGGAGTGGACAGAGCAAGCTCTTTTTCCATCTCCCTGTTCTAAAAATCCATTTAATATATGGTCCCCAGATAGGGGACGTATCAGATATTAAACTGATAAGAACAGATACTACACTTGATCTTAGCCAAAAGGCCGAGAAGCGATAACCAGAATTGGTTTGGGCCTCGAGTGGCACCCTGGCCTATGCCGGACACATCTTAGGGAGAGAGAGCGAGAGGGAGACAAACCCACGCCTACACAAGACATTTTGTCACCCAAGCCAACCCTTGAAAAGGCTGCTTTGCAGAGCCAAAACAAGAAGAATGGTGCGTTTTGCAGCCGCCGCCCACTGCAATGAATCTGAATAACTCCTCCTTTAGGGCGCAAGCAACTCCCCTCCCCCTTGCAGTCTTTCCAATTCACGATACAAAAAGACGGACAGGACAGGTTGCCTGACTTTCCGTCACTGCCACCCTTTGCCATCCTTACCCGTAGAAAGCCCTTTCATCATCCCCAAACCCTAATCTTTTCCCTTTCCTTCCCAGCCCCCAAACCCTGCCCTCTGTACCTTTCTCACCACCCGCTTCCCTTCTCCTGTCATCCCCCTACCACCCGGGAAAAAAAGAGATTGCCCCCTCCTTCCACTAGCCCACCCTCCCACCCAAAGAACAACTTCTTCTGCGCAGCTTGTTTTCTAGGCAGCAGCGCTATTGTGATGTCATCGGGGGGCATTGTGACAAGCCGCCAGTGTTCCGTCTCTTCATGTTGTGCACAGTTCAAACGGAAAATACATCAACAGGCAGACTACAGAAAAGCTTACTATCAAAGGTTAGAGGGGGGCTTTCTCAGAGGGCTTTTTACAGTTTTTCTATTCCCAATTAGCCGTTTAAGTGTACTTATTGAAAGTAGTAATTCTTTCATAGGCCGCCCTTTCTTAGTATTTGACGTTCCTTATATTGCGGTATGAGGCTTCGCAGTAGGTTGCAAACATTCATCACCCATGACTGTCCCCAATTGAGCTCAGAAGCTCAATGTCTATCATGACCTCTCTTTAGAATGTCCAAGAGCAAGCAAACTATTCCTCCAGGAGAGGGCGCCAACAGACTACTAAAGAGATCATCATTACTCAAAGAAAACCCCAAAAACCAATGCATGATAGGAATAAACAGGTAACTTTCTTTGGAGTGGAAGCGGAGAGATCGCACCAGATGCCAATTCTAGATGTTATCACACCTGTGGTCACTGCAGCAGCAGGTGAATCCACTTTGTCCAAAAGGGATCTATTCCATTCAATTGCAAATGATCTAGATAAGACAGAGAACTGCAGCACGGGGACATAGCCGAGTTGGTCAGGTTGAGTGGTGATGAGTTTGCTATTTGGATGAATAAAGAAAGTCAAAAGTGTGAAAGATAAAAAACAAAAGGAGGAAGTGTGAAAAGTGAATGGGCCAAATTGAGGTGCATATGAAGACGTATGCTTTCTTCCAATTCATTAAATCGGGCTAATATGAATCAGGTGAATTGAGTTCTGCTTTTGGAAACTGGGTTAAGAAGGGGTGCACCGTTCCTGGAGGTACTGCAATACCAGGTCAATGCGTGGAGTGGACAGAGCAAGCTCTTTTTCCATCTCCCTGTTCTAAAAATCCATTTAATATATGGTCCCCAGATAGGGGACGTATCAGATATTAAACTGATAAGAACAGATACTACACTTGATCTTAGCCAAAAGGCCGAGAAGCGATAACCAGAATTGGTTTGGGCCTCGAGTGGCACCCTGGCCTATGCCGGACACATCTTAGGGAGAGAGAGCGAGAGGGAGACAAACCCACGCCTACACAAGACATTTTGTCACCCAAGCCAACCCTTGAAAAGGCTGCTTTGCAGAGCCAAAACAAGAAGAATGGTGCGTTTTGCAGCCGCCGCCCACTGCAATGAATCTGAATAACTCCTCCTTTAGGGCGCAAGCAACTCCCCTCCCCCTTGCAGTCTTTCCAATTCACGATACAAAAAGACGGACAGGACAGGTTGCCTGACTTTCCGTCACTGCCACCCTTTGCCATCCTTACCCGTAGAAAGCCCTTTCATCATCCCCAAACCCTAATCTTTTCCCTTTCCTTCCCAGCCCCCAAACCCTGCCCTCTGTACCTTTCTCACCACCCGCTTCCCTTCTCCTGTCATCCCCCTACCACCCGGGAAAAAAAGAGATTGCCCCCTCCTTCCACTAGCCCACCCTCCCACCCAAAGAACAACTTCTTCTGCGCAGCTTGTTTTCTAGGCAGCAGCGCTATTGTGATGTCATCGGGGGGCATTGTGACAAGCCGCCAGTGTTCCGTCTCTTCATGTTGTGCACAGTTCAAACGGAAAATACATCAACAGGCAGACTACAGAAAAGCTTACTATCAAAGGTTAGAGGGGGGCTTTCTCAGAGGGCTTTTTACAGTTTTTCTATTCCCAATTAGCCGTTTAAGTGTACTTATTGAAAGTAGTAATTCTTTCATAGGCCGCCCTTTCTTAGTATTTGACGTTCCTTATATTGCGGTATGAGGCTTCGCAGTAGGTTGCAAACATTCATCACCCATGACTGTCCCCAATTGAGCTCAGAAGCTCAATGTCTATCATGACCTCTCTTTTAGAATGTCCAAGAGCAAGCAAACTATTCCTCCAGGAGAGGGCGCCAACAGACTACTAAAGAGATCATCATTACTCAAAGAAAACCCCAAAAACCAATGCATGATAGGAATAAACAGGTAACTTTCTTTGGAGTGGAAGCGGAGAGATCGCACCAGATGCCAATTCTAGATGTTATCACACCTGTGGTCACTGCAGCAGCAGGTGAATCCACTTTGTCCAAAAGGGATCTATTCCATTCAATTGCAAATGATCTAGATAAGACAGAGAACTGCAGCACGGGGACATAGCCGAGTTGGTCAGGTTGAGTGGTGATGAGTTTGCTATTTGGATGAATAAAGAAAGTCAAAAGTGTGAAAGATAAAAAACAAAAGGAGGAAGTGTGAAAAGTGAATGGGCCAAATTGAGGTGCATATGAAGACGTATGCTTTCTTCCAATTCATTAAATCGGGCTAATATGAATCAGGTGAATTGAGTTCTGCTTTTGGAAACTGGGTTAAGAAGGGGTGCACCGTTCCTGGAGGTACTGCAATACCAGGTCAATGCGTGGAGTGGACAGAGCAAGCTCTTTTTCCATCTCCCTGTTCTAAAAATCCATTTAATATATGGTCCCCAGATAGGGGACGTATCAGATATTAAACTGATAAGAACAGATACTACACTTGATCTTAGCCAAAAGGCCGAGAAGCGATAACCAGAATTGGTTTGGGCCTCGAGTGGCACCCTGGCCTATGCCGGACACATCTTAGGGAGAGAGAGCGAGAGGGAGACAAACCCACGCCTACACAAGACATTTTGTCACCCAAGCCAACCCTTGAAAAGGCTGCTTTGCAGAGCCAAAACAAGAAGAATGGTGCGTTTTGCAGCCGCCGCCCACTGCAATGAATCTGAATAACTCCTCCTTTAGGGCGCAAGCAACTCCCCTCCCCCTTGCAGTCTTTCCAATTCACGATACAAAAAGACGGACAGGACAGGTTGCCTGACTTTCCGTCACTGCCACCCTTTGCCATCCTTACCCGTAGAAAGCCCTTTCATCATCATCCCAAACCCTAATCTTTTCCCTTTCCTTCCCAGCCCCCAAACCCTGCCCTCTGTACCTTTCTCACCACCCGCTTCCCTTCTCCTGTCATCCCCCTACCACCCGGGAAAAAAAGAGAGATTGCCCCCTCCTTCCACTAGCCCACCCTCCCACCCAAAGAACAACTTCTTCTGCGCAGCTTGTTTTCTAGGCAGCAGCGCTATTGTGATGTCATCGGGGGGCATTGTGACAAGCCGCCAGTGTTCCGTCTCTTCATGTTGTGCACAGTTCAAACGGAAAATACATCAACAGGCAGACTACAGAAAAGCTTACTATCAAAGGTTAGAGGGGGGCTTTCTCAGAGGGCTTTTTACAGTTTTTCTATTCCCAATTAGCCGTTTAAGTGTACTTATTGAAAGTAGTAATTCTTTCATAGGCCGCCCTTTCTTAGTATTTGACGTTCCTTATATTGCGGTATGAGGCTTCGCAGTAGGTTGCAAACATTCATCACCCATGCATGACTGTCCCCAATTGAGCTCAGAAGCTCAATGTCTATCATGACCTCTCTTTTAGAATGTCCAAGAGCAAGCAAACTATTCCTCCAGGAGAGGGCGCCAACAGACTACTAAAGAGATCATCATTACTCAAAGAAAACCCCAAAAACCAATGCATGATAGGAATAAACAGGTAACTTTCTTTGGAGTGGAAGCGGAGAGATCGCACCAGATGCCAATTCTAGATGTTATCACACCTGTGGTCACTGCAGCAGCAGGTGAATCCACTTTGTCCAAAAGGGATCTATTCCATTCAATTGCAAATGATCTAGATAAGACAGAGAACTGCAGCACGGGGACATAGCCGAGTTGGTCAGGTTGAGTGGTGATGAGTTTGCTATTTGGATGAATAAAGAAAGTCAAAAGTGTGAAAGATAAAAAACAAAAGGAGGAAGTGTGAAAAGTGAATGGGCCAAATTGAGGTGCATATGAAGACGTATGCTTTCTTCCAATTCATTAAATCGGGCTAATATGAATCAGGTGAATTGAGTTCTGCTTTTGGAAACTGGGTTAAGAAGGGGTGCACCGTTCCTGGAGGTACTGCAATACCAGGTCAATGCGTGGAGTGGACAGAGCAAGCTCTTTTTCCATCTCCCTGTTCTAAAAATCCATTTAATATATGGTCCCCAGATAGGGGACGTATCAGATATTAAACTGATAAGAACAGATTTTTGATTTAATGAAGCTTTCCAAAGCACCACAAAAAATGCATGACCGAAGTCACACCAAAAACAGTGCAAAGGCTAGGATTCGTGTGGACCCCACCGTGAGGAGAGGGTCCCCAAAAATCAACCCCGTCCCTCCGAGCCAGAAGGCCACAGCAAGGGTCAGGGATCTTCGGTGCTCCCCCAAGCCGAAGCCTGGTTGAGCCTTGTCGTTGCTCCCAGCGTCCACCCAGGCATCTTACCCAAGTGGAGTAGAGAGCTACTAGTTGTTGGTTTCGCAGCCGAAACTGCCCGGACCGTCAACCGGTGTTGGTTTCTCAGCCCAAGGCTAACCGGACCTCCAACCGGGTGTTGGTTTCTCAGCCGAAGCTGACCCAGACCTCCAACCGGGTGTTGGTTTCTCAGCCGAAGCTGACCCGGACCTCCAACCGGGTGTTAGTTTCTCAGCCCAAAGCTGACCAGACCTCCGACCGGGATTATAAAAATTTCCCTTCCTAGCCAGAAGGCCGGGATAGGGTAATATGCTCAAAAAGTATGAAAAGGCAAGGTACGGTGTGCTACAGAGCCCAAGGCTTGCCGGGGTCCCAAGCCAGCAAGCTCAGACTCACTCCAGGGTCGTCAGTCCTGGGGCACGTTGTACCATAGCCCCCCACCCTTACTCAGTCTAATAGCCTCGATCCTGGTAGGGCCATGTTTTCCTCTAGATGAATATACTATCCACCCAGAGTACTAGCAAGCGCAACCTTCCAGTGTGCATTGTATCATTGTACTAAGGTGGCCTGGAGCTTAAACCACCTCTTCGAACAACACTACACTTGATCTTAGCCAAAAGGCCGAGAAGCGATAACCAGAATTGGTTTGGGCCTCGAGTGGCACCCTGGCCTATGCCAGACACATCTTAGGGAGAGAGAGCGAGAGGGAGACAAACCCACGCCTACACAAGACATTTTGTCACCCAAGCCAACCCTTGAAAAGGCTGCTTTGCAGAGCCAAAACAAGAAGAATGGTGCGTTTTGCAGCCGCCGCCCACTGCAATGAATCTGAATAACTCCTCCTTTAGGGCGCAAGCAACTCCCCTCCCCCTTGCAGTCTTTCCAATTCACGATACAAAAAGACGGACAGGACAGGTTGCCTGACTTTCCGTCACTGCCACCCTTTGCCATCCTTACCCGTAGAAAGCCCTTTCATCATCCCCAAACCCTAATCTTTTCCCTTTCCTTCCCAGCCCCCAAACCCTGCCCTCTGTACCTTTCTCACCACCCGCTTCCCTTCTCCTGTCATCCCCCTACCACCCGGGAAAAAAAGAGATTGCCCCCTCCTTCCACTAGCCCACCCTCCCACCCAAAGAACAACTTCTTCTGCGCAGCTTGTTTTCTAGGCAGCAGCGCTATTGTGATGTCATCGGGGGGCATTGTGACAAGCCGCCAGTGTTCCGTCTCTTCATGTTGTGCACAGTTCAAACGGAAAATACATCAACAGGCAGACTACAGAAAAGCTTACTATCAAAGGTTAGAGGGGGGCTTTCTCAGAGGGCTTTTTACAGTTTTTCTATTCCCAATTAGCCGTTTAAGTGTACTTATTGAAAGTAGTAATTCTTTCATAGGCCGCCCTTTCTTAGTATTTGACGTTCCTTATATTGCGGTATGAGGCTTCGCAGTAGGTTGCAAACATTCATCACCCATGACTGTCCCCAATTGAGCTCAGAAGCTCAATGTCTATCATGACCTCTCTTTTAGAATGTCCAAGAGCAAGCAAACTATTCCTCCAGGAGAGGGCGCCAACAGACTACTAAAGAGATCATCATTACTCAAAGAAAACCCCAAAAACCAATGCATGATAGGAATAAACAGGTAACTTTCTTTGGAGTGGAAGCGGAGAGATCGCACCAGATGCCAATTCTAGATGTTATCACACCTGTGGTCACTGCAGCAGCAGGTGAATCCACTTTGTCCAAAAGGGATCTATTCCATTCAATTGCAAATGATCTAGATAAGACAGAGAACTGCAGCACGGGGACATAGCCGAGTTGGTCAGGTTGAGTGGTGATGAGTTTGCTATTTGGATGAATAAAGAAAGTCAAAAGTGTGAAAGATAAAAAACAAAAGGAGGAAGTGTGAAAAGTGAATGGGCCAAATTGAGGTGCATATGAAGACGTATGCTTTCTTCCAATTCATTAAATCGGGCTAATATGAATCAGGTGAATTGAGTTCTGCTTTTGGAAACTGGGTTAAGAAGGGGTGCACCGTTCCTGGAGGTACTGCAATACCAGGTCAATGCGTGGAGTGGACAGAGCAAGCTCTTTTTCCATCTCCCTGTTCTAAAAATCCATTTAATATATGGTCCCCAGATAGGGGACGTATCAGATATTAAACTGATAAGAACAGATACTACACTTGATCTTAGCCAAAAGGCCGAGAAGCGATAACCAGAATTGGTTTGGGCCTCGAGTGGCACCCTGGCCTATGCCGGACACATCTTAGGGAGAGAGAGCGAGAGGGAGACAAACCCACGCCTACACAAGACATTTTGTCACCCAAGCCAACCCTTGAAAAGGCTGCTTTGCAGAGCCAAAACAAGAAGAATGGTGCGTTTTGCAGCCGCCGCCCACTGCAATGAATCTGAATAACTCCTCCTTTAGGGCGCAAGCAACTCCCCTCCCCCTTGCAGTCTTTCCAATTCACGATACAAAAAGACGGACAGGACAGGTTGCCTGACTTTCCGTCACTGCCACCCTTTGCCATCCTTACCCGTAGAAAGCCCTTTCATCATCCCCAAACCCTAATCTTTTCCCTTTCCTTCCCAGCCCCCAAACCCTGCCCTCTGTACCTTTCTCACCACCCGCTTCCCTTCTCCTGTCATCCCCCTACCACCCGGGAAAAAAAGAGATTGCCCCCTCCTTCCACTAGCCCACCCTCCCACCCAAAGAACAACTTCTTCTGCGCAGCTTGTTTTCTAGGCAGCAGCGCTATTGTGATGTCATCGGGGGGCATTGTGACAAGCCGCCAGTGTTCCGTCTCTTCATGTTGTGCACAGTTCAAACGGAAAATACATCAACAGGCAGACTACAGAAAAGCTTACTATCAAAGGTTAGAGGGGGGCTTTCTCAGAGGGCTTTTTACAGTTTTTCTATTCCCAATTAGCCGTTTAAGTGTACTTATTGAAAGTAGTAATTCTTTCATAGGCCGCCCTTTCTTAGTATTTGACGTTCCTTATATTGCGGTATGAGGCTTCGCAGTAGGTTGCAAACATTCATCACCCATGACTGTCCCCAATTGAGCTCAGAAGCTCAATGTCTATCATGACCTCTCTTTTAGAATGTCCAAGAGCAAGCAAACTATTCCTCCAGGAGAGGGCGCCAACAGACTACTAAAGAGATCATCATTACTCAAAGAAAACCCCAAAAACCAATGCATGATAGGAATAAACAGGTAACTTTCTTTGGAGTGGAAGCGGAGAGATCGCACCAGATGCCAATTCTAGATGTTATCACACCTGTGGTCACTGCAGCAGCAGGTGAATCCACTTTGTCCAAAAGGGATCTATTCCATTCAATTGCAAATGATCTAGATAAGACAGAGAACTGCAGCACGGGGACATAGCCGAGTTGGTCAGGTTGAGTGGTGATGAGTTTGCTATTTGGATGAATAAAGAAAGTCAAAAGTGTGAAAGATAAAAAACAAAAGGAGGAAGTGTGAAAAGTGAATGGGCCAAATTGAGGTGCATATGAAGACGTATGCTTTCTTCCAATTCATTAAATCGGGCTAATATGAATCAGGTGAATTGAGTTCTGCTTTTGGAAACTGGGTTAAGAAGGGGTGCACCGTTCCTGGAGGTACTGCAATACCAGGTCAATGCGTGGAGTGGACAGAGCAAGCTCTTTTTCCATCTCCCTGTTCTAAAAATCCATTTAATATATGGTCCCCAGATAGGGGACGTATCAGATATTAAACTGATAAGAACAGATACTACACTTGATCTTAGCCAAAAGGCCGAGAAGCGATAACCAGAATTGGTTTGGGCCTCGAGTGGCACCCTGGCCTATGCCGGACACATCTTAGGGAGAGAGAGCGAGAGGGAGACAAACCCACGCCTACACAAGACATTTTGTCACCCAAGCCAACCCTTGAAAAGGCTGCTTTGCAGAGCCAAAACAAGAAGAATGGTGCGTTTTGCAGCCGCCGCCCACTGCAATGAATCTGAATAACTCCTCCTTTAGGGCGCAAGCAACTCCCCTCCCCCTTGCAGTCTTTCCAATTCACGATACAAAAAGACGGACAGGACAGGTTGCCTGACTTTCCGTCACTGCCACCCTTTGCCATCCTTACCCGTAGAAAGCCCTTTCATCATCCCCAAACCCTAATCTTTTCCCTTTCCTTCCCAGCCCCCAAACCCTGCCCTCTGTACCTTTCTCACCACCCGCTTCCCTTCTCCTGTCATCCCCCTACCACCCGGGAAAAAAAGAGATTGCCCCCTCCTTCCACTAGCCCACCCTCCCACCCAAAGAACAACTTCTTCTGCGCAGCTTGTTTTCTAGGCAGCAGCGCTATTGTGATGTCATCGGGGGGCATTGTGACAAGCCGCCAGTGTTCCGTCTCTTCATGTTGTGCACAGTTCAAACGGAAAATACATCAACAGGCAGACTACAGAAAAGCTTACTATCAAAGGTTAGAGGGGGGCTTTCTCAGAGGGCTTTTTACAGTTTTTCTATTCCCAATTAGCCGTTTAAGTGTACTTATTGAAAGTAGTAATTCTTTCATAGGCCGCCCTTTCTTAGTATTTGACGTTCCTTATATTGCGGTATGAGGCTTCGCAGTAGGTTGCAAACATTCATCACCCATGACTGTCCCCAATTGAGCTCAGAAGCTCAATGTCTATCATGACCTCTCTTTTAGAATGTCCAAGAGCAAGCAAACTATTCCTCCAGGAGAGGGCGCCAACAGACTACTAAAGAGATCATCATTACTCAAAGAAAACCCCAAAAACCAATGCATGATAGGAATAAACAGGTAACTTTCTTTGGAGTGGAAGCGGAGAGATCGCACCAGATGCCAATTCTAGATGTTATCACACCTGTGGTCACTGCAGCAGCAGGTGAATCCACTTTGTCCAAAAGGGATCTATTCCATTCAATTGCAAATGATCTAGATAAGACAGAGAACTGCAGCACGGGGACATAGCCGAGTTGGTCAGGTTGAGTGGTGATGAGTTTGCTATTTGGATGAATAAAGAAAGTCAAAAGTGTGAAAGATAAAAAACAAAAGGAGGAAGTGTGAAAAGTGAATGGGCCAAATTGAGGTGCATATGAAGACGTATGCTTTCTTCCAATTCATTAAATCGGGCTAATATGAATCAGGTGAATTGAGTTCTGCTTTTGGAAACTGGGTTAAGAAGGGGTGCACCGTTCCTGGAGGTACTGCAATACCAGGTCAATGCGTGGAGTGGACAGAGCAAGCTCTTTTTCCATCTCCCTGTTCTAAAAATCCATTTAATATATGGTCCCCAGATAGGGGACGTATCAGATATTAAACTGATAAGAACAGATACTACACTTGATCTTAGCCAAAAGGCCGAGAAGCGATAACCAGAATTGGTTTGGGCCTCGAGTGGCACCCTGGCCTATGCCGGACACATCTTAGGGAGAGAGAGCGAGAGGGAGACAAACCCACGCCTACACAAGACATTTTGTCACCCAAGCCAACCCTTGAAAAGGCTGCTTTGCAGAGCCAAAACAAGAAGAATGGTGCGTTTTGCAGCCGCCGCCCACTGCAATGAATCTGAATAACTCCTCCTTTAGGGCGCAAGCAACTCCCCTCCCCCTTGCAGTCTTTCCAATTCACGATACAAAAAGACGGACAGGACAGGTTGCCTGACTTTCCGTCACTGCCACCCTTTGCCATCCTTACCCGTAGAAAGCCCTTTCATCATCCCCAAACCCTAATCTTTTCCCTTTCCTTCCCAGCCCCCAAACCCTGCCCTCTGTACCTTTCTCACCACCCGCTTCCCTTCTCCTGTCATCCCCCTACCACCCGGGAAAAAAAGAGATTGCCCCCTCCTTCCACTAGCCCACCCTCCCACCCAAAGAACAACTTCTTCTGCGCAGCTTGTTTTCTAGGCAGCAGCGCTATTGTGATGTCATCGGGGGGCATTGTGACAAGCCGCCAGTGTTCCGTCTCTTCATGTTGTGCACAGTTCAAACGGAAAATACATCAACAGGCAGACTACAGAAAAGCTTACTATCAAAGGTTAGAGGGGGGCTTTCTCAGAGGGCTTTTTACAGTTTTTCTATTCCCAATTAGCCGTTTAAGTGTACTTATTGAAAGTAGTAATTCTTTCATAGGCCGCCCTTTCTTAGTATTTGACGTTCCTTATATTGCGGTATGAGGCTTCGCAGTAGGTTGCAAACATTCATCACCCATGACTGTCCCCAATTGAGCTCAGAAGCTCAATGTCTATCATGACCTCTCTTTTAGAATGTCCAAGAGCAAGCAAACTATTCCTCCAGGAGAGGGCGCCAACAGACTACTAAAGAGATCATCATTACTCAAAGAAAACCCCAAAAACCAATGCATGATAGGAATAAACAGGTAACTTTCTTTGGAGTGGAAGCGGAGAGATCGCACCAGATGCCAATTCTAGATGTTATCACACCTGTGGTCACTGCAGCAGCAGGTGAATCCACTTTGTCCAAAAGGGATCTATTCCATTCAATTGCAAATGATCTAGATAAGACAGAGAACTGCAGCACGGGGACATAGCCGAGTTGGTCAGGTTGAGTGGTGATGAGTTTGCTATTTGGATGAATAAAGAAAGTCAAAAGTGTGAAAGATAAAAAACAAAAGGAGGAAGTGTGAAAAGTGAATGGGCCAAATTGAGGTGCATATGAAGACGTATGCTTTCTTCCAATTCATTAAATCGGGCTAATATGAATCAGGTGAATTGAGTTCTGCTTTTGGAAACTGGGTTAAGAAGGGGTGCACCGTTCCTGGAGGTACTGCAATACCAGGTCAATGCGTGGAGTGGACAGAGCAAGCTCTTTTTCCATCTCCCTGTTCTAAAAATCCATTTAATATATGGTCCCCAGATAGGGGACGTATCAGATATTAAACTGATAAGAACAGATACTACACTTGATCTTAGCCAAAAGGCCGAGAAGCGATAACCAGAATTGGTTTGGGCCTCGAGTGGCACCCTGGCCTATGCCGGACACATCTTAGGGAGAGAGAGCGAGAGGGAGACAAACCCACGCCTACACAAGACATTTTGTCACCCAAGCCAACCCTTGAAAAGGCTGCTTTGCAGAGCCAAAACAAGAAGAATGGTGCGTTTTGCAGCCGCCGCCCACTGCAATGAATCTGAATAACTCCTCCTTTAGGGCGCAAGCAACTCCCCTCCCACTTGCAGTCTTTCCAATTCACGATACAAAAAGACGGACAGGACAGGTTGCCTGACTTTCCGTCACTGCCACCCTTTGCCATCCTTACCCGTAGAAAGCCCTTTCATCATCCCCAAACCCTAATCTTTTCCCTTTCCTTCCCAGCCCCCAAACCCTGCCCTCTGTACCTTTCTCACCACCCGCTTCCCTTCTCCTGTCATCCCCCTACCACCCGGGAAAAAAAGAGATTGCCCCCTCCTTCCACTAGCCCACCCTCCCACCCAAAGAACAACTTCTTCTGCGCAGCTTGTTTTCTAGGCAGCAGCGCTATTGTGATGTCATCGGGGGGCATTGTGACAAGCCGCCAGTGTTCCGTCTCTTCATGTTGTGCACAGTTCAAACGGAAAATACATCAACAGGCAGACTACAGAAAAGCTTACTATCAAAGGTTAGAGGGGGGCTTTCTCAGAGGGCTTTTTACAGTTTTTCTATTCCCAATTAGCCGTTTAAGTGTACTTATTGAAAGTAGTAATTCTTTCATAGGCCGCCCTTTCTTAGTATTTGACGTTCCTTATATTGCGGTATGAGGCTTCGCAGTAGGTTGCAAACATTCATCACCCATGACTGTCCCCAATTGAGCTCAGAAGCTCAATGTCTATCATGACCTCTCTTTTAGAATGTCCAAGAGCAAGCAAACTATTCCTCCAGGAGAGGGCGCCAACAGACTACTAAAGAGATCATCATTACTCAAAGAAAACCCCAAAAACCAATGCATGATAGGAATAAACAGGTAACTTTCTTTGGAGTGGAAGCGGAGAGATCGCACCAGATGCCAATTCTAGATGTTATCACACCTGTGGTCACTGCAGCAGCAGGTGAATCCACTTTGTCCAAAAGGGATCTATTCCATTCAATTGCAAATGATCTAGATAAGACAGAGAACTGCAGCACGGGGACATAGCCGAGTTGGTCAGGTTGAGTGGTGATGAGTTTGCTATTTGGATGAATAAAGAAAGTCAAAAGTGTGAAAGATAAAAAACAAAAGGAGGAAGTGTGAAAAGTGAATGGGCCAAATTGAGGTGCATATGAAGACGTATGCTTTCTTCCAATTCATTAAATCGGGCTAATATGAATCAGGTGAATTGAGTTCTGCTTTTGGAAACTGGGTTAAGAAGGGGTGCACCGTTCCTGGAGGTACTGCAATACCAGGTCAATGCGTGGAGTGGACAGAGCAAGCTCTTTTTCCATCTCCCTGTTCTAAAAATCCATTTAATATATGGTCCCCAGATAGGGGACGTATCAGATATTAAACTGATAAGAACAGATACTACACTTGATCTTAGCCAAAAGGCCGAGAAGCGATAACCAGAATTGGTTTGGGCCTCGAGTGGCACCCTGGCCTATGCCGGACACATCTTAGGGAGAGAGAGCGAGAGGGAGACAAACCCACGCCTACACAAGACATTTTGTCACCCAAGCCAACCCTTGAAAAGGCTGCTTTGCAGAGCCAAAACAAGAAGAATGGTGCGTTTTGCAGCCGCCGCCCACTGCAATGAATCTGAATAACTCCTCCTTTAGGGCGCAAGCAACTCCCCTCCCCCTTGCAGTCTTTCCAATTCACGATACAAAAAGACGGACAGGACAGGTTGCCTGACTTTCCGTCACTGCCACCCTTTGCCATCCTTACCCGTAGAAAGCCCTTTCATCATCCCCAAACCCTAATCTTTTCCCTTTCCTTCCCAGCCCCCAAACCCTGCCCTCTGTACCTTTCTCACCACCCGCTTCCCTTCTCCTGTCATCCCCCTACCACCCGGGAAAAAAAGAGATTGCCCCCTCCTTCCACTAGCCCACCCTCCCACCCAAAGAACAACTTCTTCTGCGCAGCTTGTTTTCTAGGCAGCAGCGCTATTGTGATGTCATCGGGGGGCATTGTGACAAGCCGCCAGTGTTCCGTCTCTTCATGTTGTGCACAGTTCAAACGGAAAATACATCAACAGGCAGACTACAGAAAAGCTTACTATCAAAGGTTAGAGGGGGGCTTTCTCAGAGGGCTTTTTACAGTTTTTCTATTCCCAATTAGCCGTTTAAGTGTACTTATTGAAAGTAGTAATTCTTTCATAGGCCGCCCTTTCTTAGTATTTGACGTTCCTTATATTGCGGTATGAGGCTTCGCAGTAGGTTGCAAACATTCATCACCCATGACTGTCCCCAATTGAGCTCAGAAGCTCAATGTCTATCATGACCTCTCTTTTAGAATGTCCAAGAGCAAGCAAACTATTCCTCCAGGAGAGGGCGCCAACAGACTACTAAAGAGATCATCATTACTCAAAGAAAACCCCAAAAACCAATGCATGATAGGAATAAACAGGTAACTTTCTTTGGAGTGGAAGCGGAGAGATCGCACCAGATGCCAATTCTAGATGTTATCACACCTGTGGTCACTGCAGCAGCAGGTGAATCCACTTTGTCCAAAAGGGATCTATTCCATTCAATTGCAAATGATCTAGATAAGACAGAGAACTGCAGCACGGGGACATAGCCGAGTTGGTCAGGTTGAGTGGTGATGAGTTTGCTATTTGGATGAATAAAGAAAGTCAAAAGTGTGAAAGATAAAAAACAAAAGGAGGAAGTGTGAAAAGTGAATGGGCCAAATTGAGGTGCATATGAAGACGTATGCTTTCTTCCAATTCATTAAATCGGGCTAATATGAATCAGGTGAATTGAGTTCTGCTTTTGGAAACTGGGTTAAGAAGGGGTGCACCGTTCCTGGAGGTACTGCAATACCAGGTCAATGCGTGGAGTGGACAGAGCAAGCTCTTTTTCCATCTCCCTGTTCTAAAAATCCATTTAATATATGGTCCCCAGATAGGGGACGTATCAGATATTAAACTGATAAGAACAGATACTACACTTGATCTTAGCCAAAAGGCCGAGAAGCGATAACCAGAATTGGTTTGGGCCTCGAGTGGCACCCTGGCCTATGCCGGACACATCTTAGGGAGAGAGAGCGAGAGGGAGACAAACCCACGCCTACACAAGACATTTTGTCACCCAAGCCAACCCTTGAAAAGGCTGCTTTGCAGAGCCAAAACAAGAAGAATGGTGCGTTTTGCAGCCGCCGCCCACTGCAATGAATCTGAATAACTCCTCCTTTAGGGCGCAAGCAACTCCCCTCCCCCTTGCAGTCTTTCCAATTCACGATACAAAAAGACGGACAGGACAGGTTGCCTGACTTTCCGTCACTGCCACCCTTTGCCATCCTTACCCGTAGAAAGCCCTTTCATCATCCCCAAACCCTAATCTTTTCCCTTTCCTTCCCAGCCCCCAAACCCTGCCCTCTGTACCTTTCTCACCACCCGCTTCCCTTCTCCTGTCATCCCCCTACCACCCGGGAAAAAAAGAGATTGCCCCCTCCTTCCACTAGCCCACCCTCCCACCCAAAGAACAACTTCTTCTGCGCAGCTTGTTTTCTAGGCAGCAGCGCTATTGTGATGTCATCGGGGGGCATTGTGACAAGCCGCCAGTGTTCCGTCTCTTCATGTTGTGCACAGTTCAAACGGAAAATACATCAACAGGCAGACTACAGAAAAGCTTACTATCAAAGGTTAGAGGGGGGCTTTCTCAGAGGGCTTTTTACAGTTTTTCTATTCCCAATTAGCCGTTTAAGTGTACTTATTGAAAGTAGTAATTCTTTCATAGGCCGCCCTTTCTTAGTATTTGACGTTCCTTATATTGCGGTATGAGGCTTCGCAGTAGGTTGCAAACATTCATCACCCATGACTGTCCCCAATTGAGCTCAGAAGCTCAATGTCTATCATGACCTCTCTTTTAGAATGTCCAAGAGCAAGCAAACTATTCCTCCAGGAGAGGGCGCCAACAGACTACTAAAGAGATCATCATTACTCAAAGAAAACCCCAAAAACCAATGCATGATAGGAATAAACAGGTAACTTTCTTTGGAGTGGAAGCGGAGAGATCGCACCAGATGCCAATTCTAGATGTTATCACACCTGTGGTCACTGCAGCAGCAGGTGAATCCACTTTGTCCAAAAGGGATCTATTCCATTCAATTGCAAATGATCTAGATAAGACAGAGAACTGCAGCACGGGGACATAGCCGAGTTGGTCAGGTTGAGTGGTGATGAGTTTGCTATTTGGATGAATAAAGAAAGTCAAAAGTGTGAAAGATAAAAAACAAAAGGAGGAAGTGTGAAAAGTGAATGGGCCAAATTGAGGTGCATATGAAGACGTATGCTTTCTTCCAATTCATTAAATCGGGCTAATATGAATCAGGTGAATTGAGTTCTGCTTTTGGAAACTGGGTTAAGAAGGGGTGCACCGTTCCTGGAGGTACTGCAATACCAGGTCAATGCGTGGAGTGGACAGAGCAAGCTCTTTTTCCATCTCCCTGTTCTAAAAATCCATTTAATATATGGTCCCCAGATAGGGGACGTATCAGATATTAAACTGATAAGAACAGATACTACACTTGATCTTAGCCAAAAGGCCGAGAAGCGATAACCAGAATTGGTTTGGGCCTCGAGTGGCACCCTGGCCTATGCCGGACACATCTTAGGGAGAGAGAGCGAGAGGGAGACAAACCCACGCCTACACAAGACATTTTGTCACCCAAGCCAACCCTTGAAAAGGCTGCTTTGCAGAGCCAAAACAAGAAGAATGGTGCGTTTTGCAGCCGCCGCCCACTGCAATGAATCTGAATAACTCCTCCTTTAGGGCGCAAGCAACTCCCCTCCCCCTTGCAGTCTTTCCAATTCACGATACAAAAAGACGGACAGGACAGGTTGCCTGACTTTCCGTCACTGCCACCCTTTGCCATCCTTACCCGTAGAAAGCCCTTTCATCATCCCCAAACCCTAATCTTTTCCCTTTCCTTCCCAGCCCCCAAACCCTGCCCTCTGTACCTTTCTCACCACCCGCTTCCCTTCTCCTGTCATCCCCCTACCACCCGGGAAAAAAAGAGATTGCCCCCTCCTTCCACTAGCCCACCCTCCCACCCAAAGAACAACTTCTTCTGCGCAGCTTGTTTTCTAGGCAGCAGCGCTATTGTGATGTCATCGGGGGGCATTGTGACAAGCCGCCAGTGTTCCGTCTCTTCATGTTGTGCACAGTTCAAACGGAAAATACATCAACAGGCAGACTACAGAAAAGCTTACTATCAAAGGTTAGAGGGGGGCTTTCTCAGAGGGCTTTTTACAGTTTTTCTATTCCCAATTAGCCGTTTAAGTGTACTTATTGAAAGTAGTAATTCTTTCATAGGCCGCCCTTTCTTAGTATTTGACGTTCCTTATATTGCGGTATGAGGCTTCGCAGTAGGTTGCAAACATTCATCACCCATGACTGTCCCCAATTGAGCTCAGAAGCTCAATGTCTATCATGACCTCTCTTTTAGAATGTCCAAGAGCAAGCAAACTATTCCTCCAGGAGAGGGCGCCAACAGACTACTAAAGAGATCATCATTACTCAAAGAAAACCCCAAAAACCAATGCATGATAGGAATAAACAGGTAACTTTCTTTGGAGTGGAAGCGGAGAGATCGCACCAGATGCCAATTCTAGATGTTATCACACCTGTGGTCACTGCAGCAGCAGGTGAATCCACTTTGTCCAAAAGGGATCTATTCCATTCAATTGCAAATGATCTAGATAAGACAGAGAACTGCAGCACGGGGACATAGCCGAGTTGGTCAGGTTGAGTGGTGATGAGTTTGCTATTTGGATGAATAAAGAAAGTCAAAAGTGTGAAAGATAAAAAACAAAAGGAGGAAGTGTGAAAAGTGAATGGGCCAAATTGAGGTGCATATGAAGACGTATGCTTTCTTCCAATTCATTAAATCGGGCTAATATGAATCAGGTGAATTGAGTTCTGCTTTTGGAAACTGGGTTAAGAAGGGGTGCACCGTTCCTGGAGGTACTGCAATACCAGGTCAATGCGTGGAGTGGACAGAGCAAGCTCTTTTTCCATCTCCCTGTTCTAAAAATCCATTTAATATATGGTCCCCAGATAGGGGACGTATCAGATATTAAACTGATAAGAACAGATACTACACTTGATCTTAGCCAAAAGGCCGAGAAGCGATAACCAGAATTGGTTTGGGCCTCGAGTGGCACCCTGGCCTATGCCGGACACATCTTAGGGAGAGAGAGCGAGAGGGAGACAAACCCACGCCTACACAAGACATTTTGTCACCCAAGCCAACCCTTGAAAAGGCTGCTTTGCAGAGCCAAAACAAGAAGAATGGTGCGTTTTGCAGCCGCCGCCCACTGCAATGAATCTGAATAACTCCTCCTTTAGGGCGCAAGCAACTCCCCTCCCCCTTGCAGTCTTTCCAATTCACGATACAAAAAGACGGACAGGACAGGTTGCCTGACTTTCCGTCACTGCCACCCTTTGCCATCCTTACCCGTAGAAAGCCCTTTCATCATCCCCAAACCCTAATCTTTTCCCTTTCCTTCCCAGCCCCCAAACCCTGCCCTCTGTACCTTTCTCACCACCCGCTTCCCTTCTCCTGTCATCCCCCTACCACCCGGGAAAAAAAGAGATTGCCCCCTCCTTCCACTAGCCCACCCTCCCACCCAAAGAACAACTTCTTCTGCGCAGCTTGTTTTCTAGGCAGCAGCGCTATTGTGATGTCATCGGGGGGCATTGTGACAAGCCGCCAGTGTTCCGTCTCTTCATGTTGTGCACAGTTCAAACGGAAAATACATCAACAGGCAGACTACAGAAAAGCTTACTATCAAAGGTTAGAGGGGGGCTTTCTCAGAGGGCTTTTTACAGTTTTTCTATTCCCAATTAGCCGTTTAAGTGTACTTATTGAAAGTAGTAATTCTTTCATAGGCCGCCCTTTCTTAGTATTTGACGTTCCTTATATTGCGGTATGAGGCTTCGCAGTAGGTTGCAAACATTCATCACCCATGACTGTCCCCAATTGAGCTCAGAAGCTCAATGTCTATCATGACCTCTCTTTTAGAATGTCCAAGAGCAAGCAAACTATTCCTCCAGGAGAGGGCGCCAACAGACTACTAAAGAGATCATCATTACTCAAAGAAAACCCCAAAAACCAATGCATGATAGGAATAAACAGGTAACTTTCTTTGGAGTGGAAGCGGAGAGATCGCACCAGATGCCAATTCTAGATGTTATCACACCTGTGGTCACTGCAGCAGCAGGTGAATCCACTTTGTCCAAAAGGGATCTATTCCATTCAATTGCAAATGATCTAGATAAGACAGAGAACTGCAGCACGGGGACATAGCCGAGTTGGTCAGGTTGAGTGGTGATGAGTTTGCTATTTGGATGAATAAAGAAAGTCAAAAGTGTGAAAGATAAAAAACAAAAGGAGGAAGTGTGAAAAGTGAATGGGCCAAATTGAGGTGCATATGAAGACGTATGCTTTCTTCCAATTCATTAAATCGGGCTAATATGAATCAGGTGAATTGAGTTCTGCTTTTGGAAACTGGGTTAAGAAGGGGTGCACCGTTCCTGGAGGTACTGCAATACCAGGTCAATGCGTGGAGTGGACAGAGCAAGCTCTTTTTCCATCTCCCTGTTCTAAAAATCCATTTAATATATGGTCCCCAGATAGGGGACGTATCAGATATTAAACTGATAAGAACAGATACTACACTTGATCTTAGCCAAAAGGCCGAGAAGCGATAACCAGAATTGGTTTGGGCCTCGAGTGGCACCCTGGCCTATGCCGGACACATCTTAGGGAGAGAGAGCGAGAGGGAGACAAACCCACGCCTACACAAGACATTTTGTCACCCAAGCCAACCCTTGAAAAGGCTGCTTTGCAGAGCCAAAACAAGAAGAATGGTGCGTTTTGCAGCCGCCGCCCACTGCAATGAATCTGAATAACTCCTCCTTTAGGGCGCAAGCAACTCCCCTCCCCCTTGCAGTCTTTCCAATTCACGATACAAAAAGACGGACAGGACAGGTTGCCTGACTTTCCGTCACTGCCACCCTTTGCCATCCTTACCCGTAGAAAGCCCTTTCATCATCCCCAAACCCTAATCTTTTCCCTTTCCTTCCCAGCCCCCAAACCCTGCCCTCTGTACCTTTCTCACCACCCGCTTCCCTTCTCCTGTCATCCCCCTACCACCCGGGAAAAAAAGAGATTGCCCCCTCCTTCCACTAGCCCACCCTCCCACCCAAAGAACAACTTCTTCTGCGCAGCTTGTTTTCTAGGCAGCAGCGCTATTGTGATGTCATCGGGGGGCATTGTGACAAGCCGCCAGTGTTCCGTCTCTTCATGTTGTGCACAGTTCAAACGGAAAATACATCAACAGGCAGACTACAGAAAAGCTTACTATCAAAGGTTAGAGGGGGGCTTTCTCAGAGGGCTTTTTACAGTTTTTCTATTCCCAATTAGCCGTTTAAGTGTACTTATTGAAAGTAGTAATTCTTTCATAGGCCGCCCTTTCTTAGTATTTGACGTTCCTTATATTGCGGTATGAGGCTTCGCAGTAGGTTGCAAACATTCATCACCCATGACTGTCCCCAATTGAGCTCAGAAGCTCAATGTCTATCATGACCTCTCTTTTAGAATGTCCAAGAGCAAGCAAACTATTCCTCCAGGAGAGGGCGCCAACAGACTACTAAAGAGATCATCATTACTCAAAGAAAACCCCAAAAACCAATGCATGATAGGAATAAACAGGTAACTTTCTTTGGAGTGGAAGCGGAGAGATCGCACCAGATGCCAATTCTAGATGTTATCACACCTGTGGTCACTGCAGCAGCAGGTGAATCCACTTTGTCCAAAAGGGATCTATTCCATTCAATTGCAAATGATCTAGATAAGACAGAGAACTGCAGCACGGGGACATAGCCGAGTTGGTCAGGTTGAGTGGTGATGAGTTTGCTATTTGGATGAATAAAGAAAGTCAAAAGTGTGAAAGATAAAAAACAAAAGGAGGAAGTGTGAAAAGTGAATGGGCCAAATTGAGGTGCATATGAAGACGTATGCTTTCTTCCAATTCATTAAATCGGGCTAATATGAATCAGGTGAATTGAGTTCTGCTTTTGGAAACTGGGTTAAGAAGGGGTGCACCGTTCCTGGAGGTACTGCAATACCAGGTCAATGCGTGGAGTGGACAGAGCAAGCTCTTTTTCCATCTCCCTGTTCTAAAAATCCATTTAATATATGGTCCCCAGATAGGGGACGTATCAGATATTAAACTGATAAGAACAGATACTACACTTGATCTTAGCCAAAAGGCCGAGAAGCGATAACCAGAATTGGTTTGGGCCTCGAGTGGCACCCTGGCCTATGCCGGACACATCTTAGGGAGAGAGAGCGAGAGGGAGACAAACCCACGCCTACACAAGACATTTTGTCACCCAAGCCAACCCTTGAAAAGGCTGCTTTGCAGAGCCAAAACAAGAAGAATGGTGCGTTTTGCAGCCGCCGCCCACTGCAATGAATCTGAATAACTCCTCCTTTAGGGCGCAAGCAACTCCCCTCCCCCTTGCAGTCTTTCCAATTCACGATACAAAAAGACGGACAGGACAGGTTGCCTGACTTTCCGTCACTGCCACCCTTTGCCATCCTTACCCGTAGAAAGCCCTTTCATCATCCCCAAACCCTAATCTTTTCCCTTTCCTTCCCAGCCCCCAAACCCTGCCCTCTGTACCTTTCTCACCACCCGCTTCCCTTCTCCTGTCATCCCCCTACCACCCGGGAAAAAAAGAGATTGCCCCCTCCTTCCACTAGCCCACCCTCCCACCCAAAGAACAACTTCTTCTGCGCAGCTTGTTTTCTAGGCAGCAGCGCTATTGTGATGTCATCGGGGGGCATTGTGACAAGCCGCCAGTGTTCCGTCTCTTCATGTTGTGCACAGTTCAAACGGAAAATACATCAACAGGCAGACTACAGAAAAGCTTACTATCAAAGGTTAGAGGGGGGCTTTCTCAGAGGGCTTTTTACAGTTTTTCTATTCCCAATTAGCCGTTTAAGTGTACTTATTGAAAGTAGTAATTCTTTCATAGGCCGCCCTTTCTTAGTATTTGACGTTCCTTATATTGCGGTATGAGGCTTCGCAGTAGGTTGCAAACATTCATCACCCATGACTGTCCCCAATTGAGCTCAGAAGCTCAATGTCTATCATGACCTCTCTTTTAGAATGTCCAAGAGCAAGCAAACTATTCCTCCAGGAGAGGGCGCCAACAGACTACTAAAGAGATCATCATTACTCAAAGAAAACCCCAAAAACCAATGCATGATAGGAATAAACAGGTAACTTTCTTTGGAGTGGAAGCGGAGAGATCGCACCAGATGCCAATTCTAGATGTTATCACACCTGTGGTCACTGCAGCAGCAGGTGAATCCACTTTGTCCAAAAGGGATCTATTCCATTCAATTGCAAATGATCTAGATAAGACAGAGAACTGCAGCACGGGGACATAGCCGAGTTGGTCAGGTTGAGTGGTGATGAGTTTGCTATTTGGATGAATAAAGAAAGTCAAAAGTGTGAAAGATAAAAAACAAAAGGAGGAAGTGTGAAAAGTGAATGGGCCAAATTGAGGTGCATATGAAGACGTATGCTTTCTTCCAATTCATTAAATCGGGCTAATATGAATCAGGTGAATTGAGTTCTGCTTTTGGAAACTGGGTTAAGAAGGGGTGCACCGTTCCTGGAGGTACTGCAATACCAGGTCAATGCGTGGAGTGGACAGAGCAAGCTCTTTTTCCATCTCCCTGTTCTAAAAATCCATTTAATATATGGTCCCCAGATAGGGGACGTATCAGATATTAAACTGATAAGAACAGATACTACACTTGATCTTAGCCAAAAGGCCGAGAAGCGATAACCAGAATTGGTTTGGGCCTCGAGTGGCACCCTGGCCTATGCCGGACACATCTTAGGGAGAGAGAGCGAGAGGGAGACAAACCCACGCCTACACAAGACATTTTGTCACCCAAGCCAACCCTTGAAAAGGCTGCTTTGCAGAGCCAAAACAAGAAGAATGGTGCGTTTTGCAGCCGCCGCCCACTGCAATGAATCTGAATAACTCCTCCTTTAGGGCGCAAGCAACTCCCCTCCCCCTTGCAGTCTTTCCAATTCACGATACAAAAAGACGGACAGGACAGGTTGCCTGACTTTCCGTCACTGCCACCCTTTGCCATCCTTACCCGTAGAAAGCCCTTTCATCATCCCCAAACCCTAATCTTTTCCCTTTCCTTCCCAGCCCCCAAACCCTGCCCTCTGTACCTTTCTCACCACCCGCTTCCCTTCTCCTGTCATCCCCCTACCACCCGGGAAAAAAAGAGATTGCCCCCTCCTTCCACTAGCCCACCCTCCCACCCAAAGAACAACTTCTTCTGCGCAGCTTGTTTTCTAGGCAGCAGCGCTATTGTGATGTCATCGGGGGGCATTGTGACAAGCCGCCAGTGTTCCGTCTCTTCATGTTGTGCACAGTTCAAACGGAAAATACATCAACAGGCAGACTACAGAAAAGCTTACTATCAAAGGTTAGAGGGGGGCTTTCTCAGAGGGCTTTTTACAGTTTTTCTATTCCCAATTAGCCGTTTAAGTGTACTTATTGAAAGTAGTAATTCTTTCATAGGCCGCCCTTTCTTAGTATTTGACGTTCCTTATATTGCGGTATGAGGCTTCGCAGTAGGTTGCAAACATTCATCACCCATGACTGTCCCCAATTGAGCTCAGAAGCTCAATGTCTATCATGACCTCTCTTTTAGAATGTCCAAGAGCAAGCAAACTATTCCTCCAGGAGAGGGCGCCAACAGACTACTAAAGAGATCATCATTACTCAAAGAAAACCCCAAAAACCAATGCATGATAGGAATAAACAGGTAACTTTCTTTGGAGTGGAAGCGGAGAGATCGCACCAGATGCCAATTCTAGATGTTATCACACCTGTGGTCACTGCAGCAGCAGGTGAATCCACTTTGTCCAAAAGGGATCTATTCCATTCAATTGCAAATGATCTAGATAAGACAGAGAACTGCAGCACGGGGACATAGCCGAGTTGGTCAGGTTGAGTGGTGATGAGTTTGCTATTTGGATGAATAAAGAAAGTCAAAAGTGTGAAAGATAAAAAACAAAAGGAGGAAGTGTGAAAAGTGAATGGGCCAAATTGAGGTGCATATGAAGACGTATGCTTTCTTCCAATTCATTAAATCGGGCTAATATGAATCAGGTGAATTGAGTTCTGCTTTTGGAAACTGGGTTAAGAAGGGGTGCACCGTTCCTGGAGGTACTGCAATACCAGGTCAATGCGTGGAGTGGACAGAGCAAGCTCTTTTTCCATCTCCCTGTTCTAAAAATCCATTTAATATATGGTCCCCAGATAGGGGACGTATCAGATATTAAACTGATAAGAACAGATACTACACTTGATCTTAGCCAAAAGGCCGAGAAGCGATAACCAGAATTGGTTTGGGCCTCGAGTGGCACCCTGGCCTATGCCGGACACATCTTAGGGAGAGAGAGCGAGAGGGAGACAAACCCACGCCTACACAAGACATTTTGTCACCCAAGCCAACCCTTGAAAAGGCTGCTTTGCAGAGCCAAAACAAGAAGAATGGTGCGTTTTGCAGCCGCCGCCCACTGCAATGAATCTGAATAACTCCTCCTTTAGGGCGCAAGCAACTCCCCTCCCCCTTGCAGTCTTTCCAATTCACGATACAAAAAGACGGACAGGACAGGTTGCCTGACTTGCCGTCACTGCCACCCTTTGCCATCCTTACCCGTAGAAAGCCCTTTCATCATCCCCAAACCCTAATCTTTTCCCTTTCCTTCCCAGCCCCCAAACCCTGCCCTCTGTACCTTTCTCACCACCCGCTTCCCTTCTCCTGTCATCCCCCTACCACCCGGGAAAAAAAGAGATTGCCCCCTCCTTCCACTAGCCCACCCTCCCACCCAAAGAACAACTTCTTCTGCGCAGCTTGTTTTCTAGGCAGCAGCGCTATTGTGATGTCATCGGGGGGCATTGTGACAAGCCGCCAGTGTTCCGTCTCTTCATGTTGTGCACAGTTCAAACGGAAAATACATCAACAGGCAGACTACAGAAAAGCTTACTATCAAAGGTTAGAGGGGGGCTTTCTCAGAGGGCTTTTTACAGTTTTTCTATTCCCAATTAGCCGTTTAAGTGTACTTATTGAAAGTAGTAATTCTTTCATAGGCCGCCCTTTCTTAGTATTTGACGTTCCTTATATTGCGGTATGAGGCTTCGCAGTAGGTTGCAAACATTCATCACCCATGACTGTCCCCAATTGAGCTCAGAAGCTCAATGTCTATCATGACCTCTCTTTTAGAATGTCCAAGAGCAAGCAAACTATTCCTCCAGGAGAGGGCGCCAACAGACTACTAAAGAGATCATCATTACTCAAAGAAAACCCCAAAAACCAATGCATGATAGGAATAAACAGGTAACTTTCTTTGGAGTGGAAGCGGAGAGATCGCACCAGATGCCAATTCTAGATGTTATCACACCTGTGGTCACTGCAGCAGCAGGTGAATCCACTTTGTCCAAAAGGGATCTATTCCATTCAATTGCAAATGATCTAGATAAGACAGAGAACTGCAGCACGGGGACATAGCCGAGTTGGTCAGGTTGAGTGGTGATGAGTTTGCTATTTGGATGAATAAAGAAAGTCAAAAGTGTGAAAGATAAAAAACAAAAGGAGGAAGTGTGAAAAGTGAATGGGCCAAATTGAGGTGCATATGAAGACGTATGCTTTCTTCCAATTCATTAAATCGGGCTAATATGAATCAGGTGAATTGAGTTCTGCTTTTGGAAACTGGGTTAAGAAGGGGTGCACCGTTCCTGGAGGTACTGCAATACCAGGTCAATGCGTGGAGTGGACAGAGCAAGCTCTTTTTCCATCTCCCTGTTCTAAAAATCCATTTAATATATGGTCCCCAGATAGGGGACGTATCAGATATTAAACTGATAAGAACAGATACTACACTTGATCTTAGCCAAAAGGCCGAGAAGCGATAACCAGAATTGGTTTGGGCCTCGAGTGGCACCCTGGCCTATGCCGGACACATCTTAGGGAGAGAGAGCGAGAGGGAGACAAACCCACGCCTACACAAGACATTTTGTCACCCAAGCCAACCCTTGAAAAGGCTGCTTTGCAGAGCCAAAACAAGAAGAATGGTGCGTTTTGCAGCCGCCGCCCACTGCAATGAATCTGAATAACTCCTCCTTTAGGGCGCAAGCAACTCCCCTCCCCCTTGCAGTCTTTCCAATTCACGATACAAAAAGACGGACAGGACAGGTTGCCTGACTTGCCGTCACTGCCACCCTTTGCCATCCTTACCCGTAGAAAGCCCTTTCATCATCCCCAAACCCTAATCTTTTCCCTTTCCTTCCCAGCCCCCAAACCCTGCCCTCTGTACCTTTCTCACCACCCGCTTCCCTTCTCCTGTCATCCCCCTACCACCCGGGAAAAAAAGAGATTGCCCCCTCCTTCCACTAGCCCACCCTCCCACCCAAAGAACAACTTCTTCTGCGCAGCTTGTTTTCTAGGCAGCAGCGCTATTGTGATGTCATCGGGGGGCATTGTGACAAGCCGCCAGTGTTCCGTCTCTTCATGTTGTGCACAGTTCAAACGGAAAATACATCAACAGGCAGACTACAGAAAAGCTTACTATCAAAGGTTAGAGGGGGGCTTTCTCAGAGGGCTTTTTACAGTTTTTCTATTCCCAATTAGCCGTTTAAGTGTACTTATTGAAAGTAGTAATTCTTTCATAGGCCGCCCTTTCTTAGTATTTGACGTTCCTTATATTGCGGTATGAGGCTTCGCAGTAGGTTGCAAACATTCATCACCCATGACTGTCCCCAATTGAGCTCAGAAGCTCAATGTCTATCATGACCTCTCTTTTAGAATGTCCAAGAGCAAGCAAACTATTCCTCCAGGAGAGGGCGCCAACAGACTACTAAAGAGATCATCATTACTCAAAGAAAACCCCAAAAACCAATGCATGATAGGAATAAACAGGTAACTTTCTTTGGAGTGGAAGCGGAGAGATCGCACCAGATGCCAATTCTAGATGTTATCACACCTGTGGTCACTGCAGCAGCAGGTGAATCCACTTTGTCCAAAAGGGATCTATTCCATTCAATTGCAAATGATCTAGATAAGACAGAGAACTGCAGCACGGGGACATAGCCGAGTTGGTCAGGTTGAGTGGTGATGAGTTTGCTATTTGGATGAATAAAGAAAGTCAAAAGTGTGAAAGATAAAAAACAAAAGGAGGAAGTGTGAAAAGTGAATGGGCCAAATTGAGGTGCATATGAAGACGTATGCTTTCTTCCAATTCATTAAATCGGGCTAATATGAATCAGGTGAATTGAGTTCTGCTTTTGGAAACTGGGTTAAGAAGGGGTGCACCGTTCCTGGAGGTACTGCAATACCAGGTCAATGCGTGGAGTGGACAGAGCAAGCTCTTTTTCCATCTCCCTGTTCTAAAAATCCATTTAATATATGGTCCCCAGATAGGGGACGTATCAGATATTAAACTGATAAGAACAGATACTACACTTGATCTTAGCCAAAAGGCCGAGAAGCGATAACCAGAATTGGTTTGGGCCTCGAGTGGCACCCTGGCCTATGCCGGACACATCTTAGGGAGAGAGAGCGAGAGGGAGACAAACCCACGCCTACACAAGACATTTTGTCACCCAAGCCAACCCTTGAAAAGGCTGCTTTGCAGAGCCAAAACAAGAAGAATGGTGCGTTTTGCAGCCGCCGCCCACTGCAATGAATCTGAATAACTCCTCCTTTAGGGCGCAAGCAACTCCCCTCCCCCTTGCAGTCTTTCCAATTCACGATACAAAAAGACGGACAGGACAGGTTGCCTGACTTTCCGTCACTGCCACCCTTTGCCATCCTTACCCGTAGAAAGCCCTTTCATCATCCCCAAACCCTAATCTTTTCCCTTTCCTTCCCAGCCCCCAAACCCTGCCCTCTGTACCTTTCTCACCACCCGCTTCCCTTCTCCTGTCATCCCCCTACCACCCGGGAAAAAAAGAGATTGCCCCCTCCTTCCACTAGCCCACCCTCCCACCCAAAGAACAACTTCTTCTGCGCAGCTTGTTTTCTAGGCAGCAGCGCTATTGTGATGTCATCGGGGGGCATTGTGACAAGCCGCCAGTGTTCCGTCTCTTCATGTTGTGCACAGTTCAAACGGAAAATACATCAACAGGCAGACTACAGAAAAGCTTACTATCAAAGGTTAGAGGGGGGCTTTCTCAGAGGGCTTTTTACAGTTTTTCTATTCCCAATTAGCCGTTTAAGTGTACTTATTGAAAGTAGTAATTCTTTCATAGGCCGCCCTTTCTTAGTATTTGACGTTCCTTATATTGCGGTATGAGGCTTCGCAGTAGGTTGCAAACATTCATCACCCATGACTGTCCCCAATTGAGCTCAGAAGCTCAATGTCTATCATGACCTCTCTTTTAGAATGTCCAAGAGCAAGCAAACTATTCCTCCAGGAGAGGGCGCCAACAGACTACTAAAGAGATCATCATTACTCAAAGAAAACCCCAAAAACCAATGCATGATAGGAATAAACAGGTAACTTTCTTTGGAGTGGAAGCGGAGAGATCGCACCAGATGCCAATTCTAGATGTTATCACACCTGTGGTCACTGCAGCAGCAGGTGAATCCACTTTGTCCAAAAGGGATCTATTCCATTCAATTGCAAATGATCTAGATAAGACAGAGAACTGCAGCACGGGGACATAGCCGAGTTGGTCAGGTTGAGTGGTGATGAGTTTGCTATTTGGATGAATAAAGAAAGTCAAAAGTGTGAAAGATAAAAAACAAAAGGAGGAAGTGTGAAAAGTGAATGGGCCAAATTGAGGTGCATATGAAGACGTATGCTTTCTTCCAATTCATTAAATCGGGCTAATATGAATCAGGTGAATTGAGTTCTGCTTTTGGAAACTGGGTTAAGAAGGGGTGCACCGTTCCTGGAGGTACTGCAATACCAGGTCAATGCGTGGAGTGGACAGAGCAAGCTCTTTTTCCATCTCCCTGTTCTAAAAATCCATTTAATATATGGTCCCCAGATAGGGGACGTATCAGATATTAAACTGATAAGAACAGATACTACACTTGATCTTAGCCAAAAGGCCGAGAAGCGATAACCAGAATTGGTTTGGGCCTCGAGTGGCACCCTGGCCTATGCCGGACACATCTTAGGGAGAGAGAGCGAGAGGGAGACAAACCCACGCCTACACAAGACATTTTGTCACCCAAGCCAACCCTTGAAAAGGCTGCTTTGCAGAGCCAAAACAAGAAGAATGGTGCGTTTTGCAGCCGCCGCCCACTGCAATGAATCTGAATAACTCCTCCTTTAGGGCGCAAGCAACTCCCCTCCCCCTTGCAGTCTTTCCAATTCACGATACAAAAAGACGGACAGGACAGGTTGCCTGACTTTCCGTCACTGCCACCCTTTGCCATCCTTACCCGTAGAAAGCCCTTTCATCATCCCCAAACCCTAATCTTTTCCCTTTCCTTCCCAGCCCCCAAACCCTGCCCTCTGTACCTTTCTCACCACCCGCTTCCCTTCTCCTGTCATCCCCCTACCACCCGGGAAAAAAAGAGATTGCCCCCTCCTTCCACTAGCCCACCCTCCCACCCAAAGAACAACTTCTTCTGCGCAGCTTGTTTTCTAGGCAGCAGCGCTATTGTGATGTCATCGGGGGGCATTGTGACAAGCCGCCAGTGTTCCGTCTCTTCATGTTGTGCACAGTTCAAACGGAAAATACATCAACAGGCAGACTACAGAAAAGCTTACTATCAAAGGTTAGAGGGGGGCTTTCTCAGAGGGCTTTTTACAGTTTTTCTATTCCCAATTAGCCGTTTAAGTGTACTTATTGAAAGTAGTAATTCTTTCATAGGCCGCCCTTTCTTAGTATTTGACGTTCCTTATATTGCGGTATGAGGCTTCGCAGTAGGTTGCAAACATTCATCACCCATGACTGTCCCCAATTGAGCTCAGAAGCTCAATGTCTATCATGACCTCTCTTTTAGAATGTCCAAGAGCAAGCAAACTATTCCTCCAGGAGAGGGCGCCAACAGACTACTAAAGAGATCATCATTACTCAAAGAAAACCCCAAAAACCAATGCATGATAGGAATAAACAGGTAACTTTCTTTGGAGTGGAAGCGGAGAGATCGCACCAGATGCCAATTCTAGATGTTATCACACCTGTGGTCACTGCAGCAGCAGGTGAATCCACTTTGTCCAAAAGGGATCTATTCCATTCAATTGCAAATGATCTAGATAAGACAGAGAACTGCAGCACGGGGACATAGCCGAGTTGGTCAGGTTGAGTGGTGATGAGTTTGCTATTTGGATGAATAAAGAAAGTCAAAAGTGTGAAAGATAAAAAACAAAAGGAGGAAGTGTGAAAAGTGAATGGGCCAAATTGAGGTGCATATGAAGACGTATGCTTTCTTCCAATTCATTAAATCGGGCTAATATGAATCAGGTGAATTGAGTTCTGCTTTTGGAAACTGGGTTAAGAAGGGGTGCACCGTTCCTGGAGGTACTGCAATACCAGGTCAATGCGTGGAGTGGACAGAGCAAGCTCTTTTTCCATCTCCCTGTTCTAAAAATCCATTTAATATATGGTCCCCAGATAGGGGACGTATCAGATATTAAACTGATAAGAACAGATACTACACTTGATCTTAGCCAAAAGGCCGAGAAGCGATAACCAGAATTGGTTTGGGCCTCGAGTGGCACCCTGGCCTATGCCGGACACATCTTAGGGAGAGAGAGCGAGAGGGAGACAAACCCACGCCTACACAAGACATTTTGTCACCCAAGCCAACCCTTGAAAAGGCTGCTTTGCAGAGCCAAAACAAGAAGAATGGTGCGTTTTGCAGCCGCCGCCCACTGCAATGAATCTGAATAACTCCTCCTTTAGGGCGCAAGCAACTCCCCTCCCCCTTGCAGTCTTTCCAATTCACGATACAAAAAGACGGACAGGACAGGTTGCCTGACTTTCCGTCACTGCCACCCTTTGCCATCCTTACCCGTAGAAAGCCCTTTCATCATCCCCAAACCCTAATCTTTTCCCTTTCCTTCCCAGCCCCCAAACCCTGCCCTCTGTACCTTTCTCACCACCCGCTTCCCTTCTCCTGTCATCCCCCTACCACCCGGGAAAAAAAGAGATTGCCCCCTCCTTCCACTAGCCCACCCTCCCACCCAAAGAACAACTTCTTCTGCGCAGCTTGTTTTCTAGGCAGCAGCGCTATTGTGATGTCATCGGGGGGCATTGTGACAAGCCGCCAGTGTTCCGTCTCTTCATGTTGTGCACAGTTCAAACGGAAAATACATCAACAGGCAGACTACAGAAAAGCTTACTATCAAAGGTTAGAGGGGGGCTTTCTCAGAGGGCTTTTTACAGTTTTTCTATTCCCAATTAGCCGTTTAAGTGTACTTATTGAAAGTAGTAATTCTTTCATAGGCCGCCCTTTCTTAGTATTTGACGTTCCTTATATTGCGGTATGAGGCTTCGCAGTAGGTTGCAAACATTCATCACCCATGACTGTCCCCAATTGAGCTCAGAAGCTCAATGTCTATCATGACCTCTCTTTTAGAATGTCCAAGAGCAAGCAAACTATTCCTCCAGGAGAGGGCGCCAACAGACTACTAAAGAGATCATCATTACTCAAAGAAAACCCCAAAAACCAATGCATGATAGGAATAAACAGGTAACTTTCTTTGGAGTGGAAGCGGAGAGATCGCACCAGATGCCAATTCTAGATGTTATCACACCTGTGGTCACTGCAGCAGCAGGTGAATCCACTTTGTCCAAAAGGGATCTATTCCATTCAATTGCAAATGATCTAGATAAGACAGAGAACTGCAGCACGGGGACATAGCCGAGTTGGTCAGGTTGAGTGGTGATGAGTTTGCTATTTGGATGAATAAAGAAAGTCAAAAGTGTGAAAGATAAAAAACAAAAGGAGGAAGTGTGAAAAGTGAATGGGCCAAATTGAGGTGCATATGAAGACGTATGCTTTCTTCCAATTCATTAAATCGGGCTAATATGAATCAGGTGAATTGAGTTCTGCTTTTGGAAACTGGGTTAAGAAGGGGTGCACCGTTCCTGGAGGTACTGCAATACCAGGTCAATGCGTGGAGTGGACAGAGCAAGCTCTTTTTCCATCTCCCTGTTCTAAAAATCCATTTAATATATGGTCCCCAGATAGGGGACGTATCAGATATTAAACTGATAAGAACAGATACTACACTTGATCTTAGCCAAAAGGCCGAGAAGCGATAACCAGAATTGGTTTGGGCCTCGAGTGGCACCCTGGCCTATGCCGGACACATCTTAGGGAGAGAGAGCGAGAGGGAGACAAACCCACGCCTACACAAGACATTTTGTCACCCAAGCCAACCCTTGAAAAGGCTGCTTTGCAGAGCCAAAACAAGAAGAATGGTGCGTTTTGCAGCCGCCGCCCACTGCAATGAATCTGAATAACTCCTCCTTTAGGGCGCAAGCAACTCCCCTCCCCCTTGCAGTCTTTCCAATTCACGATACAAAAAGACGGACAGGACAGGTTGCCTGACTTTCCGTCACTGCCACCCTTTGCCATCCTTACCCGTAGAAAGCCCTTTCATCATCCCCAAACCCTAATCTTTTCCCTTTCCTTCCCAGCCCCCAAACCCTGCCCTCTGTACCTTTCTCACCACCCGCTTCCCTTCTCCTGTCATCCCCCTACCACCCGGGAAAAAAAGAGATTGCCCCCTCCTTCCACTAGCCCACCCTCCCACCCAAAGAACAACTTCTTCTGCGCAGCTTGTTTTCTAGGCAGCAGCGCTATTGTGATGTCATCGGGGGGCATTGTGACAAGCCGCCAGTGTTCCGTCTCTTCATGTTGTGCACAGTTCAAACGGAAAATACATCAACAGGCAGACTACAGAAAAGCTTACTATCAAAGGTTAGAGGGGGGCTTTCTCAGAGGGCTTTTTACAGTTTTTCTATTCCCAATTAGCCGTTTAAGTGTACTTATTGAAAGTAGTAATTCTTTCATAGGCCGCCCTTTCTTAGTATTTGACGTTCCTTATATTGCGGTATGAGGCTTCGCAGTAGGTTGCAAACATTCATCACCCATGACTGTCCCCAATTGAGCTCAGAAGCTCAATGTCTATCATGACCTCTCTTTTAGAATGTCCAAGAGCAAGCAAACTATTCCTCCAGGAGAGGGCGCCAACAGACTACTAAAGAGATCATCATTACTCAAAGAAAACCCCAAAAACCAATGCATGATAGGAATAAACAGGTAACTTTCTTTGGAGTGGAAGCGGAGAGATCGCACCAGATGCCAATTCTAGATGTTATCACACCTGTGGTCACTGCAGCAGCAGGTGAATCCACTTTGTCCAAAAGGGATCTATTCCATTCAATTGCAAATGATCTAGATAAGACAGAGAACTGCAGCACGGGGACATAGCCGAGTTGGTCAGGTTGAGTGGTGATGAGTTTGCTATTTGGATGAATAAAGAAAGTCAAAAGTGTGAAAGATAAAAAACAAAAGGAGGAAGTGTGAAAAGTGAATGGGCCAAATTGAGGTGCATATGAAGACGTATGCTTTCTTCCAATTCATTAAATCGGGCTAATATGAATCAGGTGAATTGAGTTCTGCTTTTGGAAACTGGGTTAAGAAGGGGTGCACCGTTCCTGGAGGTACTGCAATACCAGGTCAATGCGTGGAGTGGACAGAGCAAGCTCTTTTTCCATCTCCCTGTTCTAAAAATCCATTTAATATATGGTCCCCAGATAGGGGACGTATCAGATATTAAACTGATAAGAACAGATACTACACTTGATCTTAGCCAAAAGGCCGAGAAGCGATAACCAGAATTGGTTTGGGCCTCGAGTGGCACCCTGGCCTATGCCGGACACATCTTAGGGAGAGAGAGCGAGAGGGAGACAAACCCACGCCTACACAAGACATTTTGTCACCCAAGCCAACCCTTGAAAAGGCTGCTTTGCAGAGCCAAAACAAGAAGAATGGTGCGTTTTGCAGCCGCCGCCCACTGCAATGAATCTGAATAACTCCTCCTTTAGGGCGCAAGCAACTCCCCTCCCCCTTGCAGTCTTTCCAATTCACGATACAAAAAGACGGACAGGACAGGTTGCCTGACTTTCCGTCACTGCCACCCTTTGCCATCCTTACCCGTAGAAAGCCCTTTCATCATCCCCAAACCCTAATCTTTTCCCTTTCCTTCCCAGCCCCCAAACCCTGCCCTCTGTACCTTTCTCACCACCCGCTTCCCTTCTCCTGTCATCCCCCTACCACCCGGGAAAAAAAGAGATTGCCCCCTCCTTCCACTAGCCCACCCTCCCACCCAAAGAACAACTTCTTCTGCGCAGCTTGTTTTCTAGGCAGCAGCGCTATTGTGATGTCATCGGGGGGCATTGTGACAAGCCGCCAGTGTTCCGTCTCTTCATGTTGTGCACAGTTCAAACGGAAAATACATCAACAGGCAGACTACAGAAAAGCTTACTATCAAAGGTTAGAGGGGGGCTTTCTCAGAGGGCTTTTTACAGTTTTTCTATTCCCAATTAGCCGTTTAAGTGTACTTATTGAAAGTAGTAATTCTTTCATAGGCCGCCCTTTCTTAGTATTTGACGTTCCTTATATTGCGGTATGAGGCTTCGCAGTAGGTTGCAAACATTCATCACCCATGACTGTCCCCAATTGAGCTCAGAAGCTCAATGTCTATCATGACCTCTCTTTTAGAATGTCCAAGAGCAAGCAAACTATTCCTCCAGGAGAGGGCGCCAACAGACTACTAAAGAGATCATCATTACTCAAAGAAAACCCCAAAAACCAATGCATGATAGGAATAAACAGGTAACTTTCTTTGGAGTGGAAGCGGAGAGATCGCACCAGATGCCAATTCTAGATGTTATCACACCTGTGGTCACTGCAGCAGCAGGTGAATCCACTTTGTCCAAAAGGGATCTATTCCATTCAATTGCAAATGATCTAGATAAGACAGAGAACTGCAGCACGGGGACATAGCCGAGTTGGTCAGGTTGAGTGGTGATGAGTTTGCTATTTGGATGAATAAAGAAAGTCAAAAGTGTGAAAGATAAAAAACAAAAGGAGGAAGTGTGAAAAGTGAATGGGCCAAATTGAGGTGCATATGAAGACGTATGCTTTCTTCCAATTCATTAAATCGGGCTAATATGAATCAGGTGAATTGAGTTCTGCTTTTGGAAACTGGGTTAAGAAGGGGTGCACCGTTCCTGGAGGTACTGCAATACCAGGTCAATGCGTGGAGTGGACAGAGCAAGCTCTTTTTCCATCTCCCTGTTCTAAAAATCCATTTAATATATGGTCCCCAGATAGGGGACGTATCAGATATTAAACTGATAAGAACAGATACTACACTTGATCTTAGCCAAAAGGCCGAGAAGCGATAACCAGAATTGGTTTGGGCCTCGAGTGGCACCCTGGCCTATGCCGGACACATCTTAGGGAGAGAGAGCGAGAGGGAGACAAACCCACGCCTACACAAGACATTTTGTCACCCAAGCCAACCCTTGAAAAGGCTGCTTTGCAGAGCCAAAACAAGAAGAATGGTGCGTTTTGCAGCCGCCGCCCACTGCAATGAATCTGAATAACTCCTCCTTTAGGGCGCAAGCAACTCCCCTCCCCCTTGCAGTCTTTCCAATTCACGATACAAAAAGACGGACAGGACAGGTTGCCTGACTTTCCGTCACTGCCACCCTTTGCCATCCTTACCCGTAGAAAGCCCTTTCATCATCCCCAAACCCTAATCTTTTCCCTTTCCTTCCCAGCCCCCAAACCCTGCCCTCTGTACCTTTCTCACCACCCGCTTCCCTTCTCCTGTCATCCCCCTACCACCCGGGAAAAAAAGAGATTGCCCCCTCCTTCCACTAGCCCACCCTCCCACCCAAAGAACAACTTCTTCTGCGCAGCTTGTTTTCTAGGCAGCAGCGCTATTGTGATGTCATCGGGGGGCATTGTGACAAGCCGCCAGTGTTCCGTCTCTTCATGTTGTGCACAGTTCAAACGGAAAATACATCAACAGGCAGACTACAGAAAAGCTTACTATCAAAGGTTAGAGGGGGGCTTTCTCAGAGGGCTTTTTACAGTTTTTCTATTCCCAATTAGCCGTTTAAGTGTACTTATTGAAAGTAGTAATTCTTTCATAGGCCGCCCTTTCTTAGTATTTGACGTTCCTTATATTGCGGTATGAGGCTTCGCAGTAGGTTGCAAACATTCATCACCCATGACTGTCCCCAATTGAGCTCAGAAGCTCAATGTCTATCATGACCTCTCTTTTAGAATGTCCAAGAGCAAGCAAACTATTCCTCCAGGAGAGGGCGCCAACAGACTACTAAAGAGATCATCATTACTCAAAGAAAACCCCAAAAACCAATGCATGATAGGAATAAACAGGTAACTTTCTTTGGAGTGGAAGCGGAGAGATCGCACCAGATGCCAATTCTAGATGTTATCACACCTGTGGTCACTGCAGCAGCAGGTGAATCCACTTTGTCCAAAAGGGATCTATTCCATTCAATTGCAAATGATCTAGATAAGACAGAGAACTGCAGCACGGGGACATAGCCGAGTTGGTCAGGTTGAGTGGTGATGAGTTTGCTATTTGGATGAATAAAGAAAGTCAAAAGTGTGAAAGATAAAAAACAAAAGGAGGAAGTGTGAAAAGTGAATGGGCCAAATTGAGGTGCATATGAAGACGTATGCTTTCTTCCAATTCATTAAATCGGGCTAATATGAATCAGGTGAATTGAGTTCTGCTTTTGGAAACTGGGTTAAGAAGGGGTGCACCGTTCCTGGAGGTACTGCAATACCAGGTCAATGCGTGGAGTGGACAGAGCAAGCTCTTTTTCCATCTCCCTGTTCTAAAAATCCATTTAATATATGGTCCCCAGATAGGGGACGTATCAGATATTAAACTGATAAGAACAGATTTTTGATTTAATGAAGCTTTCCAAAGCACCGCAAAAAATGCATGACCGAAGTCACACCAAAAACAGTGCAAAGGCTAGGATTCGTGTGGACCCCTCCGTGAGGAGAGGGTCCCCAAAAATCAACCCCGTCCCTCCGAGCCAGAAGGCCACAGCAAGGGTCAGGGATCTTCGGTGCTCCCCCAAGCCGAAGCCTGGTTGAGCCTTGTCGTTGCTCCCAGCGTCCACCCAGGCATCTTACCCAAGTGGAGTAGAGAGCTACTAGTTGTTGGTTTCGCAGCCGAAACTGCCCGGACCGTCAACCGGTGTTGGTTTCTCAGCCCAAGGCTAACCGGACCTCCAACCGGGTGTTGGTTTCTCAGCCGAAGCTGACCCGGACCTCCAACCGGGTGTTGGTTTCTCAGCCGAAGCTGACCCAGACCTCCAACCGGGTGTTGGTTTCTCAGCCCAAAGCTGAACGGACCTCCGACCATGATTATAAAAATTTCCCTTCCTAGCCAGAAGGCCGGGATAGAGCAATATGCTCAGAAAGTATGAAAGGGCAAGGTACGGTGTGCTACAGAGCCCAAGGCTCGCCGGGGTCCCAAGCCAGCAAGCTCAGACTCACTCCAGGGTCGTCAGTCCTGGGGCACATTGCACCATAGCCCCCACACTTACTCAGTCTAATAGCCTCGATCCTGGTAGGGCCATGTTTTCCTCTAGATGAATATACTATACATCAAGAGTACTAGCAAGCGCAACCTTCCAGTGTGCATTGCATCTGCCGAGCCTCACAGATACTACACTTGATCTTAGCCAAAAGGCCGAGAAGCGATAACCAGAATTGGTTTGGGCCTCGAGTGGCACCCTGGCCTATGCCGGACACATCTTAGGGAGAGAGAGCGAGAGGGAGACAAACCCACGCCTACACAAGACATTTTGTCACCCAAGCCAACCCTTGAAAAGGCTGCTTTGCAGAGCCAAAACAAGAAGAATGGTGCGTTTTGCAGCCGCCGCCCACTGCAATGAATCTGAATAACTCCTCCTTTAGGGCGCAAGCAACTCCCCTCCCCCTTGCAGTCTTTCCAATTCACGATACAAAAAGACGGACAGGACAGGTTGCCTGACTTTCCGTCACTGCCACCCTTTGCCATCCTTACCCGTAGAAAGCCCTTTCATCATCCCCAAACCCTAATCTTTTCCCTTTCCTTCCCAGCCCCCAAACCCTGCCCTCTGTACCTTTCTCACCACCCGCTTCCCTTCTCCTGTCATCCCCCTACCACCCGGGAAAAAAAGAGATTGCCCCCTCCTTCCACTAGCCCACCCTCCCACCCAAAGAACAACTTCTTCTGCGCAGCTTGTTTTCTAGGCAGCAGCGCTATTGTGATGTCATCGGGGGGCATTGTGACAAGCCGCCAGTGTTCCGTCTCTTCATGTTGTGCACAGTTCAAACGGAAAATACATCAACAGGCAGACTACAGAAAAGCTTACTATCAAAGGTTAGAGGGGGGCTTTCTCAGAGGGCTTTTTACAGTTTTTCTATTCCCAATTAGCCGTTTAAGTGTACTTATTGAAAGTAGTAATTCTTTCATAGGCCGCCCTTTCTTAGTATTTGACGTTCCTTATATTGCGGTATGAGGCTTCGCAGTAGGTTGCAAACATTCATCACCCATGACTGTCCCCAATTGAGCTCAGAAGCTCAATGTCTATCATGACCTCTCTTTTAGAATGTCCAAGAGCAAGCAAACTATTCCTCCAGGAGAGGGCGCCAACAGACTACTAAAGAGATCATCATTACTCAAAGAAAACCCCAAAAACCAATGCATGATAGGAATAAACAGGTAACTTTCTTTGGAGTGGAAGCGGAGAGATCGCACCAGATGCCAATTCTAGATGTTATCACACCTGTGGTCACTGCAGCAGCAGGTGAATCCACTTTGTCCAAAAGGGATCTATTCCATTCAATTGCAAATGATCTAGATAAGACAGAGAACTGCAGCACGGGGACATAGCCGAGTTGGTCAGGTTGAGTGGTGATGAGTTTGCTATTTGGATGAATAAAGAAAGTCAAAAGTGTGAAAGATAAAAAACAAAAGGAGGAAGTGTGAAAAGTGAATGGGCCAAATTGAGGTGCATATGAAGACGTATGCTTTCTTCCAATTCATTAAATCGGGCTAATATGAATCAGGTGAATTGAGTTCTGCTTTTGGAAACTGGGTTAAGAAGGGGTGCACCGTTCCTGGAGGTACTGCAATACCAGGTCAATGCGTGGAGTGGACAGAGCAAGCTCTTTTTCCATCTCCCTGTTCTAAAAATCCATTTAATATATGGTCCCCAGATAGGGGACGTATCAGATATTAAACTGATAAGAACAGATTTTTGATTTAATGAAGCTTTCCAAAGCACCGCAAAAAATGCATGACCGAAGTCACACCAAAAACAGTGCAAAGGCTAGGATTCGTGTGGACCCCTCCGTGAGGAGAGGGTCCCCAAAAATCAACCCCGTCCCTCCGAGCCAGAAGGCCACAGCAAGGGTCAGGGATCTTCGGTGCTCCCCCAAGCCGAAGCCTGGTTGAGCCTTGTCGTTGCTCCCAGCGTCCACCCAGGCATCTTACCCAAGTGGAGTAGAGAGCTACTAGTTGTTGGTTTCGCAGCCGAAACTGCCCGGACCGTCAACCGGTGTTGGTTTCTCAGCCCAAGGCTAACCGGACCTCCAACCGGGTGTTGGTTTCTCAGCCGAAGCTGACCCGGACCTCCAACCGGGTGTTGGTTTCTCAGCCGAAGCTGACCCAGACCTCCAACCGGGTGTTGGTTTCTCAGCCGAAGCTGACCCGGACCTCCAACCGGGTGTTGGTTTCTCAGCCCAAAGCTGAACGGACCTCCGACCATGATTATAAAAATTTCCCTTCCTAGCCAGAAGGCCGGGATAGAGCAATATGCTCAGAAAGTATGAAAGGGCAAGGTACGGTGTGCTACAGAGCCCAAGGCTCGCCGGGGTCCCAAGCCAGCAAGCTCAGACTCACTCCAGGGTCGTCAGTCCTGGGGCACATTGCACCATAGCCCCCACACTTACTCAGTCTAATAGCCTCGATCCTGGTAGGGCCATGTTTTCCTCTAGATGAATATACTATACATCAAGAGTACTAGCAAGCGCAACCTTCCAGTGTGCATTGCATCTGCCGAGCCTCACAGATACTACACTTGATCTTAGCCAAAAGGCCGAGAAGCGATAAAGAACAGATACTACACTTGATCTTAGCCAAAAGGCCGAGAAGCGATAACCAGAATTGGTTTGGGCCTCGAGTGGCACCCTGGCCTATGCCGGACACATCTTAGGGAGAGAGAGCGAGAGGGAGACAAACCCACGCCTACACAAGACATTTTGTCACCCAAGCCAACCCTTGAAAAGGCTGCTTTGCAGAGCCAAAACAAGAAGAATGGTGCGTTTTGCAGCCGCCGCCCACTGCAATGAATCTGAATAACTCCTCCTTTAGGGCGCAAGCAACTCCCCTCCCCCTTGCAGTCTTTCCAATTCACGATACAAAAAGACGGACAGGACAGGTTGCCTGACTTTCCGTCACTGCCACCCTTTGCCATCCTTACCCGTAGAAAGCCCTTTCATCATCCCCAAACCCTAATCTTTTCCCTTTCCTTCCCAGCCCCCAAACCCTGCCCTCTGTACCTTTCTCACCACCCGCTTCCCTTCTCCTGTCATCCCCCTACCACCCGGGAAAAAAAGAGATTGCCCCCTCCTTCCACTAGCCCACCCTCCCACCCAAAGAACAACTTCTTCTGCGCAGCTTGTTTTCTAGGCAGCAGCGCTATTGTGATGTCATCGGGGGGCATTGTGACAAGCCGCCAGTGTTCCGTCTCTTCATGTTGTGCACAGTTCAAACGGAAAATACATCAACAGGCAGACTACAGAAAAGCTTACTATCAAAGGTTAGAGGGGGGCTTTCTCAGAGGGCTTTTTACAGTTTTTCTATTCCCAATTAGCCGTTTAAGTGTACTTATTGAAAGTAGTAATTCTTTCATAGGCCGCCCTTTCTTAGTATTTGACGTTCCTTATATTGCGGTATGAGGCTTCGCAGTAGGTTGCAAACATTCATCACCCATGACTGTCCCCAATTGAGCTCAGAAGCTCAATGTCTATCATGACCTCTCTTTTAGAATGTCCAAGAGCAAGCAAACTATTCCTCCAGGAGAGGGCGCCAACAGACTACTAAAGAGATCATCATTACTCAAAGAAAACCCCAAAAACCAATGCATGATAGGAATAAACAGGTAACTTTCTTTGGAGTGGAAGCGGAGAGATCGCACCAGATGCCAATTCTAGATGTTATCACACCTGTGGTCACTGCAGCAGCAGGTGAATCCACTTTGTCCAAAAGGGATCTATTCCATTCAATTGCAAATGATCTAGATAAGACAGAGAACTGCAGCACGGGGACATAGCCGAGTTGGTCAGGTTGAGTGGTGATGAGTTTGCTATTTGGATGAATAAAGAAAGTCAAAAGTGTGAAAGATAAAAAACAAAAGGAGGAAGTGTGAAAAGTGAATGGGCCAAATTGAGGTGCATATGAAGACGTATGCTTTCTTCCAATTCATTAAATCGGGCTAATATGAATCAGGTGAATTGAGTTCTGCTTTTGGAAACTGGGTTAAGAAGGGGTGCACCGTTCCTGGAGGTACTGCAATACCAGGTCAATGCGTGGAGTGGACAGAGCAAGCTCTTTTTCCATCTCCCTGTTCTAAAAATCCATTTAATATATGGTCCCCAGATAGGGGACGTATCAGATATTAAACTGATAAGAACAGATACTACACTTGATCTTAGCCAAAAGGCCGAGAAGCGATAACCAGAATTGGTTTGGGCCTCGAGTGGCACCCTGGCCTATGCCGGACACATCTTAGGGAGAGAGAGCGAGAGGGAGACAAACCCACGCCTACACAAGACATTTTGTCACCCAAGCCAACCCTTGAAAAGGCTGCTTTGCAGAGCCAAAACAAGAAGAATGGTGCGTTTTGCAGCCGCCGCCCACTGCAATGAATCTGAATAACTCCTCCTTTAGGGCGCAAGCAACTCCCCTCCCCCTTGCAGTCTTTCCAATTCACGATACAAAAAGACGGACAGGACAGGTTGCCTGACTTTCCGTCACTGCCACCCTTTGCCATCCTTACCCGTAGAAAGCCCTTTCATCATCCCCAAACCCTAATCTTTTCCCTTTCCTTCCCAGCCCCCAAACCCTGCCCTCTGTACCTTTCTCACCACCCGCTTCCCTTCTCCTGTCATCCCCCTACCACCCGGGAAAAAAAGAGATTGCCCCCTCCTTCCACTAGCCCACCCTCCCACCCAAAGAACAACTTCTTCTGCGCAGCTTGTTTTCTAGGCAGCAGCGCTATTGTGATGTCATCGGGGGGCATTGTGACAAGCCGCCAGTGTTCCGTCTCTTCATGTTGTGCACAGTTCAAACGGAAAATACATCAACAGGCAGACTACAGAAAAGCTTACTATCAAAGGTTAGAGGGGGGCTTTCTCAGAGGGCTTTTTACAGTTTTTCTATTCCCAATTAGCCGTTTAAGTGTACTTATTGAAAGTAGTAATTCTTTCATAGGCCGCCCTTTCTTAGTATTTGACGTTCCTTATATTGCGGTATGAGGCTTCGCAGTAGGTTGCAAACATTCATCACCCATGACTGTCCCCAATTGAGCTCAGAAGCTCAATGTCTATCATGACCTCTCTTTTAGAATGTCCAAGAGCAAGCAAACTATTCCTCCAGGAGAGGGCGCCAACAGACTACTAAAGAGATCATCATTACTCAAAGAAAACCCCAAAAACCAATGCATGATAGGAATAAACAGGTAACTTTCTTTGGAGTGGAAGCGGAGAGATCGCACCAGATGCCAATTCTAGATGTTATCACACCTGTGGTCACTGCAGCAGCAGGTGAATCCACTTTGTCCAAAAGGGATCTATTCCATTCAATTGCAAATGATCTAGATAAGACAGAGAACTGCAGCACGGGGACATAGCCGAGTTGGTCAGGTTGAGTGGTGATGAGTTTGCTATTTGGATGAATAAAGAAAGTCAAAAGTGTGAAAGATAAAAAACAAAAGGAGGAAGTGTGAAAAGTGAATGGGCCAAATTGAGGTGCATATGAAGACGTATGCTTTCTTCCAATTCATTAAATCGGGCTAATATGAATCAGGTGAATTGAGTTCTGCTTTTGGAAACTGGGTTAAGAAGGGGTGCACCGTTCCTGGAGGTACTGCAATACCAGGTCAATGCGTGGAGTGGACAGAGCAAGCTCTTTTTCCATCTCCCTGTTCTAAAAATCCATTTAATATATGGTCCCCAGATAGGGGACGTATCAGATATTAAACTGATAAGAACAGATACTACACTTGATCTTAGCCAAAAGGCCGAGAAGCGATAACCAGAATTGGTTTGGGCCTCGAGTGGCACCCTGGCCTATGCCGGACACATCTTAGGGAGAGAGAGCGAGAGGGAGACAAACCCACGCCTACACAAGACATTTTGTCACCCAAGCCAACCCTTGAAAAGGCTGCTTTGCAGAGCCAAAACAAGAAGAATGGTGCGTTTTGCAGCCGCCGCCCACTGCAATGAATCTGAATAACTCCTCCTTTAGGGCGCAAGCAACTCCCCTCCCCCTTGCAGTCTTTCCAATTCACGATACAAAAAGACGGACAGGACAGGTTGCCTGACTTTCCGTCACTGCCACCCTTTGCCATCCTTACCCGTAGAAAGCCCTTTCATCATCCCCAAACCCTAATCTTTTCCCTTTCCTTCCCAGCCCCCAAACCCTGCCCTCTGTACCTTTCTCACCACCCGCTTCCCTTCTCCTGTCATCCCCCTACCACCCGGGAAAAAAAGAGATTGCCCCCTCCTTCCACTAGCCCACCCTCCCACCCAAAGAACAACTTCTTCTGCGCAGCTTGTTTTCTAGGCAGCAGCGCTATTGTGATGTCATCGGGGGGCATTGTGACAAGCCGCCAGTGTTCCGTCTCTTCATGTTGTGCACAGTTCAAACGGAAAATACATCAACAGGCAGACTACAGAAAAGCTTACTATCAAAGGTTAGAGGGGGGCTTTCTCAGAGGGCTTTTTACAGTTTTTCTATTCCCAATTAGCCGTTTAAGTGTACTTATTGAAAGTAGTAATTCTTTCATAGGCCGCCCTTTCTTAGTATTTGACGTTCCTTATATTGCGGTATGAGGCTTCGCAGTAGGTTGCAAACATTCATCACCCATGACTGTCCCCAATTGAGCTCAGAAGCTCAATGTCTATCATGACCTCTCTTTTAGAATGTCCAAGAGCAAGCAAACTATTCCTCCAGGAGAGGGCGCCAACAGACTACTAAAGAGATCATCATTACTCAAAGAAAACCCCAAAAACCAATGCATGATAGGAATAAACAGGTAACTTTCTTTGGAGTGGAAGCGGAGAGATCGCACCAGATGCCAATTCTAGATGTTATCACACCTGTGGTCACTGCAGCAGCAGGTGAATCCACTTTGTCCAAAAGGGATCTATTCCATTCAATTGCAAATGATCTAGATAAGACAGAGAACTGCAGCACGGGGACATAGCCGAGTTGGTCAGGTTGAGTGGTGATGAGTTTGCTATTTGGATGAATAAAGAAAGTCAAAAGTGTGAAAGATAAAAAACAAAAGGAGGAAGTGTGAAAAGTGAATGGGCCAAATTGAGGTGCATATGAAGACGTATGCTTTCTTCCAATTCATTAAATCGGGCTAATATGAATCAGGTGAATTGAGTTCTGCTTTTGGAAACTGGGTTAAGAAGGGGTGCACCGTTCCTGGAGGTACTGCAATACCAGGTCAATGCGTGGAGTGGACAGAGCAAGCTCTTTTTCCATCTCCCTGTTCTAAAAATCCATTTAATATATGGTCCCCAGATAGGGGACGTATCAGATATTAAACTGATAAGAACAGATACTACACTTGATCTTAGCCAAAAGGCCGAGAAGCGATAACCAGAATTGGTTTGGGCCTCGAGTGGCACCCTGGCCTATGCCGGACACATCTTAGGGAGAGAGAGCGAGAGGGAGACAAACCCACGCCTACACAAGACATTTTGTCACCCAAGCCAACCCTTGAAAAGGCTGCTTTGCAGAGCCAAAACAAGAAGAATGGTGCGTTTTGCAGCCGCCGCCCACTGCAATGAATCTGAATAACTCCTCCTTTAGGACGCAAGCAACTCCCCTCCCCCTTGCAGTCTTTCCAATTCACGATACAAAAAGACGGACAGGACAGGTTGCCTGACTTTCCGTCACTGCCACCCTTTGCCATCCTTACCCGTAGAAAGCCCTTTCATCATCCCCAAACCCTAATCTTTTCCCTTTCCTTCCCAGCCCCCAAACCCTGCCCTCTGTACCTTTCTCACCACCCGCTTCCCTTCTCCTGTCATCCCCCTACCACCCGGGAAAAAAAGAGATTGCCCCCTCCTTCCACTAGCCCACCCTCCCACCCAAAGAACAACTTCTTCTGCGCAGCTTGTTTTCTAGGCAGCAGCGCTATTGTGATGTCATCGGGGGGCATTGTGACAAGCCGCCAGTGTTCCGTCTCTTCATGTTGTGCACAGTTCAAACGGAAAATACATCAACAGGCAGACTACAGAAAAGCTTACTATCAAAGGTTAGAGGGGGGCTTTCTCAGAGGGCTTTTTACAGTTTTTCTATTCCCAATTAGCCGTTTAAGTGTACTTATTGAAAGTAGTAATTCTTTCATAGGCCGCCCTTTCTTAGTATTTGACGTTCCTTATATTGCGGTATGAGGCTTCGCAGTAGGTTGCAAACATTCATCACCCATGACTGTCCCCAATTGAGCTCAGAAGCTCAATGTCTATCATGACCTCTCTTTTAGAATGTCCAAGAGCAAGCAAACTATTCCTCCAGGAGAGGGCGCCAACAGACTACTAAAGAGATCATCATTACTCAAAGAAAACCCCAAAAACCAATGCATGATAGGAATAAACAGGTAACTTTCTTTGGAGTGGAAGCGGAGAGATCGCACCAGATGCCAATTCTAGATGTTATCACACCTGTGGTCACTGCAGCAGCAGGTGAATCCACTTTGTCCAAAAGGGATCTATTCCATTCAATTGCAAATGATCTAGATAAGACAGAGAACTGCAGCACGGGGACATAGCCGAGTTGGTCAGGTTGAGTGGTGATGAGTTTGCTATTTGGATGAATAAAGAAAGTCAAAAGTGTGAAAGATAAAAAACAAAAGGAGGAAGTGTGAAAAGTGAATGGGCCAAATTGAGGTGCATATGAAGACGTATGCTTTCTTCCAATTCATTAAATCGGGCTAATATGAATCAGGTGAATTGAGTTCTGCTTTTGGAAACTGGGTTAAGAAGGGGTGCACCGTTCCTGGAGGTACTGCAATACCAGGTCAATGCGTGGAGTGGACAGAGCAAGCTCTTTTTCCATCTCCCTGTTCTAAAAATCCATTTAATATATGGTCCCCAGATAGGGGACGTATCAGATATTAAACTGATAAGAACAGATACTACACTTGATCTTAGCCAAAAGGCCGAGAAGCGATAACCAGAATTGGTTTGGGCCTCGAGTGGCACCCTGGCCTATGCCGGACACATCTTAGGGAGAGAGAGCGAGAGGGAGACAAACCCACGCCTACACAAGACATTTTGTCACCCAAGCCAACCCTTGAAAAGGCTGCTTTGCAGAGCCAAAACAAGAAGAATGGTGCGTTTTGCAGCCGCCGCCCACTGCAATGAATCTGAATAACTCCTCCTTTAGGGCGCAAGCAACTCCCCTCCCCCTTGCAGTCTTTCCAATTCACGATACAAAAAGACGGACAGGACAGGTTGCCTGACTTTCCGTCACTGCCACCCTTTGCCATCCTTACCCGTAGAAAGCCCTTTCATCATCCCCAAACCCTAATCTTTTCCCTTTCCTTCCCAGCCCCCAAACCCTGCCCTCTGTACCTTTCTCACCACCCGCTTCCCTTCTCCTGTCATCCCCCTACCACCCGGGAAAAAAAGAGATTGCCCCCTCCTTCCACTAGCCCACCCTCCCACCCAAAGAACAACTTCTTCTGCGCAGCTTGTTTTCTAGGCAGCAGCGCTATTGTGATGTCATCGGGGGGCATTGTGACAAGCCGCCAGTGTTCCGTCTCTTCATGTTGTGCACAGTTCAAACGGAAAATACATCAACAGGCAGACTACAGAAAAGCTTACTATCAAAGGTTAGAGGGGGGCTTTCTCAGAGGGCTTTTTACAGTTTTTCTATTCCCAATTAGCCGTTTAAGTGTACTTATTGAAAGTAGTAATTCTTTCATAGGCCGCCCTTTCTTAGTATTTGACGTTCCTTATATTGCGGTATGAGGCTTCGCAGTAGGTTGCAAACATTCATCACCCATGACTGTCCCCAATTGAGCTCAGAAGCTCAATGTCTATCATGACCTCTCTTTTAGAATGTCCAAGAGCAAGCAAACTATTCCTCCAGGAGAGGGCGCCAACAGACTACTAAAGAGATCATCATTACTCAAAGAAAACCCCAAAAACCAATGCATGATAGGAATAAACAGGTAACTTTCTTTGGAGTGGAAGCGGAGAGATCGCACCAGATGCCAATTCTAGATGTTATCACACCTGTGGTCACTGCAGCAGCAGGTGAATCCACTTTGTCCAAAAGGGATCTATTCCATTCAATTGCAAATGATCTAGATAAGACAGAGAACTGCAGCACGGGGACATAGCCGAGTTGGTCAGGTTGAGTGGTGATGAGTTTGCTATTTGGATGAATAAAGAAAGTCAAAAGTGTGAAAGATAAAAAACAAAAGGAGGAAGTGTGAAAAGTGAATGGGCCAAATTGAGGTGCATATGAAGACGTATGCTTTCTTCCAATTCATTAAATCGGGCTAATATGAATCAGGTGAATTGAGTTCTGCTTTTGGAAACTGGGTTAAGAAGGGGTGCACCGTTCCTGGAGGTACTGCAATACCAGGTCAATGCGTGGAGTGGACAGAGCAAGCTCTTTTTCCATCTCCCTGTTCTAAAAATCCATTTAATATATGGTCCCCAGATAGGGGACGTATCAGATATTAAACTGATAAGAACAGATACTACACTTGATCTTAGCCAAAAGGCCGAGAAGCGATAACCAGAATTGGTTTGGGCCTCGAGTGGCACCCTGGCCTATGCCGGACACATCTTAGGGAGAGAGAGCGAGAGGGAGACAAACCCACGCCTACACAAGACATTTTGTCACCCAAGCCAACCCTTGAAAAGGCTGCTTTGCAGAGCCAAAACAAGAAGAATGGTGCGTTTTGCAGCCGCCGCCCACTGCAATGAATCTGAATAACTCCTCCTTTAGGGCGCAAGCAACTCCCCTCCCCCTTGCAGTCTTTCCAATTCACGATACAAAAAGACGGACAGGACAGGTTGCCTGACTTTCCGTCACTGCCACCCTTTGCCATCCTTACCCGTAGAAAGCCCTTTCATCATCCCCAAACCCTAATCTTTTCCCTTTCCTTCCCAGCCCCCAAACCCTGCCCTCTGTACCTTTCTCACCACCCGCTTCCCTTCTCCTGTCATCCCCCTACCACCCGGGAAAAAAAGAGATTGCCCCCTCCTTCCACTAGCCCACCCTCCCACCCAAAGAACAACTTCTTCTGCGCAGCTTGTTTTCTAGGCAGCAGCGCTATTGTGATGTCATCGGGGGGCATTGTGACAAGCCGCCAGTGTTCCGTCTCTTCATGTTGTGCACAGTTCAAACGGAAAATACATCAACAGGCAGACTACAGAAAAGCTTACTATCAAAGGTTAGAGGGGGGCTTTCTCAGAGGGCTTTTTACAGTTTTTCTATTCCCAATTAGCCGTTTAAGTGTACTTATTGAAAGTAGTAATTCTTTCATAGGCCGCCCTTTCTTAGTATTTGACGTTCCTTATATTGCGGTATGAGGCTTCGCAGTAGGTTGCAAACATTCATCACCCATGACTGTCCCCAATTGAGCTCAGAAGCTCAATGTCTATCATGACCTCTCTTTTAGAATGTCCAAGAGCAAGCAAACTATTCCTCCAGGAGAGGGCGCCAACAGACTACTAAAGAGATCATCATTACTCAAAGAAAACCCCAAAAACCAATGCATGATAGGAATAAACAGGTAACTTTCTTTGGAGTGGAAGCGGAGAGATCGCACCAGATGCCAATTCTAGATGTTATCACACCTGTGGTCACTGCAGCAGCAGGTGAATCCACTTTGTCCAAAAGGGATCTATTCCATTCAATTGCAAATGATCTAGATAAGACAGAGAACTGCAGCACGGGGACATAGCCGAGTTGGTCAGGTTGAGTGGTGATGAGTTTGCTATTTGGATGAATAAAGAAAGTCAAAAGTGTGAAAGATAAAAAACAAAAGGAGGAAGTGTGAAAAGTGAATGGGCCAAATTGAGGTGCATATGAAGACGTATGCTTTCTTCCAATTCATTAAATCGGGCTAATATGAATCAGGTGAATTGAGTTCTGCTTTTGGAAACTGGGTTAAGAAGGGGTGCACCGTTCCTGGAGGTACTGCAATACCAGGTCAATGCGTGGAGTGGACAGAGCAAGCTCTTTTTCCATCTCCCTGTTCTAAAAATCCATTTAATATATGGTCCCCAGATAGGGGACGTATCAGATATTAAACTGATAAGAACAGATACTACACTTGATCTTAGCCAAAAGGCCGAGAAGCGATAACCAGAATTGGTTTGGGCCTCGAGTGGCACCCTGGCCTATGCCGGACACATCTTAGGGAGAGAGAGCGAGAGGGAGACAAACCCACGCCTACACAAGACATTTTGTCACCCAAGCCAACCCTTGAAAAGGCTGCTTTGCAGAGCCAAAACAAGAAGAATGGTGCGTTTTGCAGCCGCCGCCCACTGCAATGAATCTGAATAACTCCTCCTTTAGGGCGCAAGCAACTCCCCTCCCCCTTGCAGTCTTTCCAATTCACGATACAAAAAGACGGACAGGACAGGTTGCCTGACTTTCCGTCACTGCCACCCTTTGCCATCCTTACCCGTAGAAAGCCCTTTCATCATCCCCAAACCCTAATCTTTTCCCTTTCCTTCCCAGCCCCCAAACCCTGCCCTCTGTACCTTTCTCACCACCCGCTTCCCTTCTCCTGTCATCCCCCTACCACCCGGGAAAAAAAGAGATTGCCCCCTCCTTCCACTAGCCCACCCTCCCACCCAAAGAACAACTTCTTCTGCGCAGCTTGTTTTCTAGGCAGCAGCGCTATTGTGATGTCATCGGGGGGCATTGTGACAAGCCGCCAGTGTTCCGTCTCTTCATGTTGTGCACAGTTCAAACGGAAAATACATCAACAGGCAGACTACAGAAAAGCTTACTATCAAAGGTTAGAGGGGGGCTTTCTCAGAGGGCTTTTTACAGTTTTTCTATTCCCAATTAGCCGTTTAAGTGTACTTATTGAAAGTAGTAATTCTTTCATAGGCCGCCCTTTCTTAGTATTTGACGTTCCTTATATTGCGGTATGAGGCTTCGCAGTAGGTTGCAAACATTCATCACCCATGACTGTCCCCAATTGAGCTCAGAAGCTCAATGTCTATCATGACCTCTCTTTTAGAATGTCCAAGAGCAAGCAAACTATTCCTCCAGGAGAGGGCGCCAACAGACTACTAAAGAGATCATCATTACTCAAAGAAAACCCCAAAAACCAATGCATGATAGGAATAAACAGGTAACTTTCTTTGGAGTGGAAGCGGAGAGATCGCACCAGATGCCAATTCTAGATGTTATCACACCTGTGGTCACTGCAGCAGCAGGTGAATCCACTTTGTCCAAAAGGGATCTATTCCATTCAATTGCAAATGATCTAGATAAGACAGAGAACTGCAGCACGGGGACATAGCCGAGTTGGTCAGGTTGAGTGGTGATGAGTTTGCTATTTGGATGAATAAAGAAAGTCAAAAGTGTGAAAGATAAAAAACAAAAGGAGGAAGTGTGAAAAGTGAATGGGCCAAATTGAGGTGCATATGAAGACGTATGCTTTCTTCCAATTCATTAAATCGGGCTAATATGAATCAGGTGAATTGAGTTCTGCTTTTGGAAACTGGGTTAAGAAGGGGTGCACCGTTCCTGGAGGTACTGCAATACCAGGTCAATGCGTGGAGTGGACAGAGCAAGCTCTTTTTCCATCTCCCTGTTCTAAAAATCCATTTAATATATGGTCCCCAGATAGGGGACGTATCAGATATTAAACTGATAAGAACAGATACTACACTTGATCTTAGCCAAAAGGCCGAGAAGCGATAACCAGAATTGGTTTGGGCCTCGAGTGGCACCCTGGCCTATGCCGGACACATCTTAGGGAGAGAGAGCGAGAGGGAGACAAACCCACGCCTACACAAGACATTTTGTCACCCAAGCCAACCCTTGAAAAGGCTGCTTTGCAGAGCCAAAACAAGAAGAATGGTGCGTTTTGCAGCCGCCGCCCACTGCAATGAATCTGAATAACTCCTCCTTTAGGGCGCAAGCAACTCCCCTCCCCCTTGCAGTCTTTCCAATTCACGATACAAAAAGACGGACAGGACAGGTTGCCTGACTTTCCGTCACTGCCACCCTTTGCCATCCTTACCCGTAGAAAGCCCTTTCATCATCCCCAAACCCTAATCTTTTCCCTTTCCTTCCCAGCCCCCAAACCCTGCCCTCTGTACCTTTCTCACCACCCGCTTCCCTTCTCCTGTCATCCCCCTACCACCCGGGAAAAAAAGAGATTGCCCCCTCCTTCCACTAGCCCACCCTCCCACCCAAAGAACAACTTCTTCTGCGCAGCTTGTTTTCTAGGCAGCAGCGCTATTGTGATGTCATCGGGGGGCATTGTGACAAGCCGCCAGTGTTCCGTCTCTTCATGTTGTGCACAGTTCAAACGGAAAATACATCAACAGGCAGACTACAGAAAAGCTTACTATCAAAGGTTAGAGGGGGGCTTTCTCAGAGGGCTTTTTACAGTTTTTCTATTCCCAATTAGCCGTTTAAGTGTACTTATTGAAAGTAGTAATTCTTTCATAGGCCGCCCTTTCTTAGTATTTGACGTTCCTTATATTGCGGTATGAGGCTTCGCAGTAGGTTGCAAACATTCATCACCCATGACTGTCCCCAATTGAGCTCAGAAGCTCAATGTCTATCATGACCTCTCTTTTAGAATGTCCAAGAGCAAGCAAACTATTCCTCCAGGAGAGGGCGCCAACAGACTACTAAAGAGATCATCATTACTCAAAGAAAACCCCAAAAACCAATGCATGATAGGAATAAACAGGTAACTTTCTTTGGAGTGGAAGCGGAGAGATCGCACCAGATGCCAATTCTAGATGTTATCACACCTGTGGTCACTGCAGCAGCAGGTGAATCCACTTTGTCCAAAAGGGATCTATTCCATTCAATTGCAAATGATCTAGATAAGACAGAGAACTGCAGCACGGGGACATAGCCGAGTTGGTCAGGTTGAGTGGTGATGAGTTTGCTATTTGGATGAATAAAGAAAGTCAAAAGTGTGAAAGATAAAAAACAAAAGGAGGAAGTGTGAAAAGTGAATGGGCCAAATTGAGGTGCATATGAAGACGTATGCTTTCTTCCAATTCATTAAATCGGGCTAATATGAATCAGGTGAATTGAGTTCTGCTTTTGGAAACTGGGTTAAGAAGGGGTGCACCGTTCCTGGAGGTACTGCAATACCAGGTCAATGCGTGGAGTGGACAGAGCAAGCTCTTTTTCCATCTCCCTGTTCTAAAAATCCATTTAATATATGGTCCCCAGATAGGGGACGTATCAGATATTAAACTGATAAGAACAGATACTACACTTGATCTTAGCCAAAAGGCCGAGAAGCGATAACCAGAATTGGTTTGGGCCTCGAGTGGCACCCTGGCCTATGCCGGACACATCTTAGGGAGAGAGAGCGAGAGGGAGACAAACCCACGCCTACACAAGACATTTTGTCACCCAAGCCAACCCTTGAAAAGGCTGCTTTGCAGAGCCAAAACAAGAAGAATGGTGCGTTTTGCAGCCGCCGCCCACTGCAATGAATCTGAATAACTCCTCCTTTAGGGCGCAAGCAACTCCCCTCCCCCTTGCAGTCTTTCCAATTCACGATACAAAAAGACGGACAGGACAGGTTGCCTGACTTTCCGTCACTGCCACCCTTTGCCATCCTTACCCGTAGAAAGCCCTTTCATCATCCCCAAACCCTAATCTTTTCCCTTTCCTTCCCAGCCCCCAAACCCTGCCCTCTGTACCTTTCTCACCACCCGCTTCCCTTCTCCTGTCATCCCCCTACCACCCGGGAAAAAAAGAGATTGCCCCCTCCTTCCACTAGCCCACCCTCCCACCCAAAGAACAACTTCTTCTGCGCAGCTTGTTTTCTAGGCAGCAGCGCTATTGTGATGTCATCGGGGGGCATTGTGACAAGCCGCCAGTGTTCCGTCTCTTCATGTTGTGCACAGTTCAAACGGAAAATACATCAACAGGCAGACTACAGAAAAGCTTACTATCAAAGGTTAGAGGGGGGCTTTCTCAGAGGGCTTTTTACAGTTTTTCTATTCCCAATTAGCCGTTTAAGTGTACTTATTGAAAGTAGTAATTCTTTCATAGGCCGCCCTTTCTTAGTATTTGACGTTCCTTATATTGCGGTATGAGGCTTCGCAGTAGGTTGCAAACATTCATCACCCATGACTGTCCCCAATTGAGCTCAGAAGCTCAATGTCTATCATGACCTCTCTTTTAGAATGTCCAAGAGCAAGCAAACTATTCCTCCAGGAGAGGGCGCCAACAGACTACTAAAGAGATCATCATTACTCAAAGAAAACCCCAAAAACCAATGCATGATAGGAATAAACAGGTAACTTTCTTTGGAGTGGAAGCGGAGAGATCGCACCAGATGCCAATTCTAGATGTTATCACACCTGTGGTCACTGCAGCAGCAGGTGAATCCACTTTGTCCAAAAGGGATCTATTCCATTCAATTGCAAATGATCTAGATAAGACAGAGAACTGCAGCACGGGGACATAGCCGAGTTGGTCAGGTTGAGTGGTGATGAGTTTGCTATTTGGATGAATAAAGAAAGTCAAAAGTGTGAAAGATAAAAAACAAAAGGAGGAAGTGTGAAAAGTGAATGGGCCAAATTGAGGTGCATATGAAGACGTATGCTTTCTTCCAATTCATTAAATCGGGCTAATATGAATCAGGTGAATTGAGTTCTGCTTTTGGAAACTGGGTTAAGAAGGGGTGCACCGTTCCTGGAGGTACTGCAATACCAGGTCAATGCGTGGAGTGGACAGAGCAAGCTCTTTTTCCATCTCCCTGTTCTAAAAATCCATTTAATATATGGTCCCCAGATAGGGGACGTATCAGATATTAAACTGATAAGAACAGATACTACATTTGATCTTAGCCAAAAGGCCGAGAAGCGATAACCAGAATTGGTTTGGGCCTCGAGTGGCACCCTGGCCTATGCCGGACACATCTTAGGGAGAGAGAGCGAGAGGGAGACAAACCCACGCCTACACAAGACATTTTGTCACCCAAGCCAACCCTTGAAAAGGCTGCTTTGCAGAGCCAAAACAAGAAGAATGGTGCGTTTTGCAGCCGCCGCCCACTGCAATGAATCTGAATAACTCCTCCTTTAGGGCGCAAGCAACTCCCCTCCCCCTTGCAGTCTTTCCAATTCACGATACAAAAAGACGGACAGGACAGGTTGCCTGACTTTCCGTCACTGCCACCCTTTGCCATCCTTACCCGTAGAAAGCCCTTTCATCATCCCCAAACCCTAATCTTTTCCCTTTCCTTCCCAGCCCCCAAACCCTGCCCTCTGTACCTTTCTCACCACCCGCTTCCCTTCTCCTGTCATCCCCCTACCACCCGGGAAAAAAAGAGATTGCCCCCTCCTTCCACTAGCCCACCCTCCCACCCAAAGAACAACTTCTTCTGCGCAGCTTGTTTTCTAGGCAGCAGCGCTATTGTGATGTCATCGGGGGGCATTGTGACAAGCCGCCAGTGTTCCGTCTCTTCATGTTGTGCACAGTTCAAACGGAAAATACATCAACAGGCAGACTACAGAAAAGCTTACTATCAAAGGTTAGAGGGGGGCTTTCTCAGAGGGCTTTTTACAGTTTTTCTATTCCCAATTAGCCGTTTAAGTGTACTTATTGAAAGTAGTAATTCTTTCATAGGCCGCCCTTTCTTAGTATTTGACGTTCCTTATATTGCGGTATGAGGCTTCGCAGTAGGTTGCAAACATTCATCACCCATGACTGTCCCCAATTGAGCTCAGAAGCTCAATGTCTATCATGACCTCTCTTTTAGAATGTCCAAGAGCAAGCAAACTATTCCTCCAGGAGAGGGCGCCAACAGACTACTAAAGAGATCATCATTACTCAAAGAAAACCCCAAAAACCAATGCATGATAGGAATAAACAGGTAACTTTCTTTGGAGTGGAAGCGGAGAGATCGCACCAGATGCCAATTCTAGATGTTATCACACCTGTGGTCACTGCAGCAGCAGGTGAATCCACTTTGTCCAAAAGGGATCTATTCCATTCAATTGCAAATGATCTAGATAAGACAGAGAACTGCAGCACGGGGACATAGCCGAGTTGGTCAGGTTGAGTGGTGATGAGTTTGCTATTTGGATGAATAAAGAAAGTCAAAAGTGTGAAAGATAAAAAACAAAAGGAGGAAGTGTGAAAAGTGAATGGGCCAAATTGAGGTGCATATGAAGACGTATGCTTTCTTCCAATTCATTAAATCGGGCTAATATGAATCAGGTGAATTGAGTTCTGCTTTTGGAAACTGGGTTAAGAAGGGGTGCACCGTTCCTGGAGGTACTGCAATACCAGGTCAATGCGTGGAGTGGACAGAGCAAGCTCTTTTTCCATCTCCCTGTTCTAAAAATCCATTTAATATATGGTCCCCAGATAGGGGACGTATCAGATATTAAACTGATAAGAACAGATACTACACTTGATCTTAGCCAAAAGGCCGAGAAGCGATAACCAGAATTGGTTTGGGCCTCGAGTGGCACCCTGGCCTATGCCGGACACATCTTAGGGAGAGAGAGCGAGAGGGAGACAAACCCACGCCTACACAAGACATTTTGTCACCCAAGCCAACCCTTGAAAAGGCTGCTTTGCAGAGCCAAAACAAGAAGAATGGTGCGTTTTGCAGCCGCCGCCCACTGCAATGAATCTGAATAACTCCTCCTTTAGGGCGCAAGCAACTCCCCTCCCCCTTGCAGTCTTTCCAATTCACGATACAAAAAGACGGACAGGACAGGTTGCCTGACTTTCCGTCACTGCCACCCTTTGCCATCCTTACCCGTAGAAAGCCCTTTCATCATCCCCAAACCCTAATCTTTTCCCTTTCCTTCCCAGCCCCCAAACCCTGCCCTCTGTACCTTTCTCACCACCCGCTTCCCTTCTCCTGTCATCCCCCTACCACCCGGGAAAAAAAGAGATTGCCCCCTCCTTCCACTAGCCCACCCTCCCACCCAAAGAACAACTTCTTCTGCGCAGCTTGTTTTCTAGGCAGCAGCGCTATTGTGATGTCATCGGGGGGCATTGTGACAAGCCGCCAGTGTTCCGTCTCTTCATGTTGTGCACAGTTCAAACGGAAAATACATCAACAGGCAGACTACAGAAAAGCTTACTATCAAAGGTTAGAGGGGGGCTTTCTCAGAGGGCTTTTTACAGTTTTTCTATTCCCAATTAGCCGTTTAAGTGTACTTATTGAAAGTAGTAATTCTTTCATAGGCCGCCCTTTCTTAGTATTTGACGTTCCTTATATTGCGGTATGAGGCTTCGCAGTAGGTTGCAAACATTCATCACCCATGACTGTCCCCAATTGAGCTCAGAAGCTCAATGTCTATCATGACCTCTCTTTTAGAATGTCCAAGAGCAAGCAAACTATTCCTCCAGGAGAGGGCGCCAACAGACTACTAAAGAGATCATCATTACTCAAAGAAAACCCCAAAAACCAATGCATGATAGGAATAAACAGGTAACTTTCTTTGGAGTGGAAGCGGAGAGATCGCACCAGATGCCAATTCTAGATGTTATCACACCTGTGGTCACTGCAGCAGCAGGTGAATCCACTTTGTCCAAAAGGGATCTATTCCATTCAATTGCAAATGATCTAGATAAGACAGAGAACTGCAGCACGGGGACATAGCCGAGTTGGTCAGGTTGAGTGGTGATGAGTTTGCTATTTGGATGAATAAAGAAAGTCAAAAGTGTGAAAGATAAAAAACAAAAGGAGGAAGTGTGAAAAGTGAATGGGCCAAATTGAGGTGCATATGAAGACGTATGCTTTCTTCCAATTCATTAAATCGGGCTAATATGAATCAGGTAAATTGAGTTCTGCTTTTGGAAACTGGGTTAAGAAGGGGTGCACCGTTCCTGGAGGTACTGCAATACCAGGTCAATGCGTGGAGTGGACAGAGCAAGCTCTTTTTCCATCTCCCTGTTCTAAAAATCCATTTAATATATGGTCCCCAGATAGGGGACGTATCAGATATTAAACTGATAAGAACAGATACTACACTTGATCTTAGCCAAAAGGCCGAGAAGCGATAACCAGAATTGGTTTGGGCCTCGAGTGGCACCCTGGCCTATGCCGGACACATCTTAGGGAGAGAGAGCGAGAGGGAGACAAACCCACGCCTACACAAGACATTTTGTCACCCAAGCCAACCCTTGAAAAGGCTGCTTTGCAGAGCCAAAACAAGAAGAATGGTGCGTTTTGCAGCCGCCGCCCACTGCAATGAATCTGAATAACTCCTCCTTTAGGGCGCAAGCAACTCCCCTCCCCCTTGCAGTCTTTCCAATTCACGATACAAAAAGACGGACAGGACAGGTTGCCTGACTTTCCGTCACTGCCACCCTTTGCCATCCTTACCCGTAGAAAGCCCTTTCATCATCCCCAAACCCTAATCTTTTCCCTTTCCTTCCCAGCCCCCAAACCCTGCCCTCTGTACCTTTCTCACCACCCGCTTCCCTTCTCCTGTCATCCCCCTACCACCCGGGAAAAAAAGAGATTGCCCCCTCCTTCCACTAGCCCACCCTCCCACCCAAAGAACAACTTCTTCTGCGCAGCTTGTTTTCTAGGCAGCAGCGCTATTGTGATGTCATCGGGGGGCATTGTGACAAGCCGCCAGTGTTCCGTCTCTTCATGTTGTGCACAGTTCAAACGGAAAATACATCAACAGGCAGACTACAGAAAAGCTTACTATCAAAGGTTAGAGGGGGGCTTTCTCAGAGGGCTTTTTACAGTTTTTCTATTCCCAATTAGCCGTTTAAGTGTACTTATTGAAAGTAGTAATTCTTTCATAGGCCGCCCTTTCTTAGTATTTGACGTTCCTTATATTGCGGTATGAGGCTTCGCAGTAGGTTGCAAACATTCATCACCCATGACTGTCCCCAATTGAGCTCAGAAGCTCAATGTCTATCATGACCTCTCTTTTAGAATGTCCAAGAGCAAGCAAACTATTCCTCCAGGAGAGGGCGCCAACAGACTACTAAAGAGATCATCATTACTCAAAGAAAACCCCAAAAACCAATGCATGATAGGAATAAACAGGTAACTTTCTTTGGAGTGGAAGCGGAGAGATCGCACCAGATGCCAATTCTAGATGTTATCACACCTGTGGTCACTGCAGCAGCAGGTGAATCCACTTTGTCCAAAAGGGATCTATTCCATTCAATTGCAAATGATCTAGATAAGACAGAGAACTGCAGCACGGGGACATAGCCGAGTTGGTCAGGTTGAGTGGTGATGAGTTTGCTATTTGGATGAATAAAGAAAGTCAAAAGTGTGAAAGATAAAAAACAAAAGGAGGAAGTGTGAAAAGTGAATGGGCCAAATTGAGGTGCATATGAAGACGTATGCTTTCTTCCAATTCATTAAATCGGGCTAATATGAATCAGGTGAATTGAGTTCTGCTTTTGGAAACTGGGTTAAGAAGGGGTGCACCGTTCCTGGAGGTACTGCAATACCAGGTCAATGCGTGGAGTGGACAGAGCAAGCTCTTTTTCCATCTCCCTGTTCTAAAAATCCATTTAATATATGGTCCCCAGATAGGGGACGTATCAGATATTAAACTGATAAGAACAGATACTACACTTGATCTTAGCCAAAAGGCCGAGAAGCGATAACCAGAATTGGTTTGGGCCTCGAGTGGCACCCTGGCCTATGCCGGACACATCTTAGGGAGAGAGAGCGAGAGGGAGACAAACCCACGCCTACACAAGACATTTTGTCACCCAAGCCAACCCTTGAAAAGGCTGCTTTGCAGAGCCAAAACAAGAAGAATGGTGCGTTTTGCAGCCGCCGCCCACTGCAATGAATCTGAATAACTCCTCCTTTAGGGCGCAAGCAACTCCCCTCCCCCTTGCAGTCTTTCCAATTCACGATACAAAAAGACGGACAGGACAGGTTGCCTGACTTTCCGTCACTGCCACCCTTTGCCATCCTTACCCGTAGAAAGCCCTTTCATCATCCCCAAACCCTAATCTTTTCCCTTTCCTTCCCAGCCCCCAAACCCTGCCCTCTGTACCTTTCTCACCACCCGCTTCCCTTCTCCTGTCATCCCCCTACCACCCGGGAAAAAAAGAGATTGCCCCCTCCTTCCACTAGCCCACCCTCCCACCCAAAGAACAACTTCTTCTGCGCAGCTTGTTTTCTAGGCAGCAGCGCTATTGTGATGTCATCGGGGGGCATTGTGACAAGCCGCCAGTGTTCCGTCTCTTCATGTTGTGCACAGTTCAAACGGAAAATACATCAACAGGCAGACTACAGAAAAGCTTACTATCAAAGGTTAGAGGGGGGCTTTCTCAGAGGGCTTTTTACAGTTTTTCTATTCCCAATTAGCCGTTTAAGTGTACTTATTGAAAGTAGTAATTCTTTCATAGGCCGCCCTTTCTTAGTATTTGACGTTCCTTATATTGCGGTATGAGGCTTCGCAGTAGGTTGCAAACATTCATCACCCATGACTGTCCCCAATTGAGCTCAGAAGCTCAATGTCTATCATGACCTCTCTTTTAGAATGTCCAAGAGCAAGCAAACTATTCCTCCAGGAGAGGGCGCCAACAGACTACTAAAGAGATCATCATTACTCAAAGAAAACCCCAAAAACCAATGCATGATAGGAATAAACAGGTAACTTTCTTTGGAGTGGAAGCGGAGAGATCGCACCAGATGCCAATTCTAGATGTTATCACACCTGTGGTCACTGCAGCAGCAGGTGAATCCACTTTGTCCAAAAGGGATCTATTCCATTCAATTGCAAATGATCTAGATAAGACAGAGAACTGCAGCACGGGGACATAGCCGAGTTGGTCAGGTTGAGTGGTGATGAGTTTGCTATTTGGATGAATAAAGAAAGTCAAAAGTGTGAAAGATAAAAAACAAAAGGAGGAAGTGTGAAAAGTGAATGGGCCAAATTGAGGTGCATATGAAGACGTATGCTTTCTTCCAATTCATTAAATCGGGCTAATATGAATCAGGTGAATTGAGTTCTGCTTTTGGAAACTGGGTTAAGAAGGGGTGCACCGTTCCTGGAGGTACTGCAATACCAGGTCAATGCGTGGAGTGGACAGAGCAAGCTCTTTTTCCATCTCCCTGTTCTAAAAATCCATTTAATATATGGTCCCCAGATAGGGGACGTATCAGATATTAAACTGATAAGAACAGATACTACACTTGATCTTAGCCAAAAGGCCGAGAAGCGATAACCAGAATTGGTTTGGGCCTCGAGTGGCACCCTGGCCTATGCCGGACACATCTTAGGGAGAGAGAGCGAGAGGGAGACAAACCCACGCCTACACAAGACATTTTGTCACCCAAGCCAACCCTTGAAAAGGCTGCTTTGCAGAGCCAAAACAAGAAGAATGGTGCGTTTTGCAGCCGCCGCCCACTGCAATGAATCTGAATAACTCCTCCTTTAGGGCGCAAGCAACTCCCCTCCCCCTTGCAGTCTTTCCAATTCACGATACAAAAAGACGGACAGGACAGGTTGCCTGACTTTCCGTCACTGCCACCCTTTGCCATCCTTACCCGTAGAAAGCCCTTTCATCATCCCCAAACCCTAATCTTTTCCCTTTCCTTCCCAGCCCCCAAACCCTGCCCTCTGTACCTTTCTCACCACCCGCTTCCCTTCTCCTGTCATCCCCCTACCACCCGGGAAAAAAAGAGATTGCCCCCTCCTTCCACTAGCCCACCCTCCCACCCAAAGAACAACTTCTTCTGCGCAGCTTGTTTTCTAGGCAGCAGCGCTATTGTGATGTCATCGGGGGGCATTGTGACAAGCCGCCAGTGTTCCGTCTCTTCATGTTGTGCACAGTTCAAACGGAAAATACATCAACAGGCAGACTACAGAAAAGCTTACTATCAAAGGTTAGAGGGGGGCTTTCTCAGAGGGCTTTTTACAGTTTTTCTATTCCCAATTAGCCGTTTAAGTGTACTTATTGAAAGTAGTAATTCTTTCATAGGCCGCCCTTTCTTAGTATTTGACGTTCCTTATATTGCGGTATGAGGCTTCGCAGTAGGTTGCAAACATTCATCACCCATGACTGTCCCCAATTGAGCTCAGAAGCTCAATGTCTATCATGACCTCTCTTTTAGAATGTCCAAGAGCAAGCAAACTATTCCTCCAGGAGAGGGCGCCAACAGACTACTAAAGAGATCATCATTACTCAAAGAAAACCCCAAAAACCAATGCATGATAGGAATAAACAGGTAACTTTCTTTGGAGTGGAAGCGGAGAGATCGCACCAGATGCCAATTCTAGATGTTATCACACCTGTGGTCACTGCAGCAGCAGGTGAATCCACTTTGTCCAAAAGGGATCTATTCCATTCAATTGCAAATGATCTAGATAAGACAGAGAACTGCAGCACGGGGACATAGCCGAGTTGGTCAGGTTGAGTGGTGATGAGTTTGCTATTTGGATGAATAAAGAAAGTCAAAAGTGTGAAAGATAAAAAACAAAAGGAGGAAGTGTGAAAAGTGAATGGGCCAAATTGAGGTGCATATGAAGACGTATGCTTTCTTCCAATTCATTAAATCGGGCTAATATGAATCAGGTGAATTGAGTTCTGCTTTTGGAAACTGGGTTAAGAAGGGGTGCACCGTTCCTGGAGGTACTGCAATACCAGGTCAATGCGTGGAGTGGACAGAGCAAGCTCTTTTTCCATCTCCCTGTTCTAAAAATCCATTTAATATATGGTCCCCAGATAGGGGACGTATCAGATATTAAACTGATAAGAACAGATACTACACTTGATCTTAGCCAAAAGGCCGAGAAGCGATAACCAGAATTGGTTTGGGCCTCGAGTGGCACCCTGGCCTATGCCGGACACATCTTAGGGAGAGAGAGCGAGAGGGAGACAAACCCACGCCTACACAAGACATTTTGTCACCCAAGCCAACCCTTGAAAAGGCTGCTTTGCAGAGCCAAAACAAGAAGAATGGTGCGTTTTGCAGCCGCCGCCCACTGCAATGAATCTGAATAACTCCTCCTTTAGGGCGCAAGCAACTCCCCTCCCCCTTGCAGTCTTTCCAATTCACGATACAAAAAGACGGACAGGACAGGTTGCCTGACTTTCCGTCACTGCCACCCTTTGCCATCCTTACCCGTAGAAAGCCCTTTCATCATCCCCAAACCCTAATCTTTTCCCTTTCCTTCCCAGCCCCCAAACCCTGCCCTCTGTACCTTTCTCACCACCCGCTTCCCTTCTCCTGTCATCCCCCTACCACCCGGGAAAAAAAGAGATTGCCCCCTCCTTCCACTAGCCCACCCTCCCACCCAAAGAACAACTTCTTCTGCGCAGCTTGTTTTCTAGGCAGCAGCGCTATTGTGATGTCATCGGGGGGCATTGTGACAAGCCGCCAGTGTTCCGTCTCTTCATGTTGTGCACAGTTCAAACGGAAAATACATCAACAGGCAGACTACAGAAAAGCTTACTATCAAAGGTTAGAGGGGGGCTTTCTCAGAGGGCTTTTTACAGTTTTTCTATTCCCAATTAGCCGTTTAAGTGTACTTATTGAAAGTAGTAATTCTTTCATAGGCCGCCCTTTCTTAGTATTTGACGTTCCTTATATTGCGGTATGAGGCTTCGCAGTAGGTTGCAAACATTCATCACCCATGACTGTCCCCAATTGAGCTCAGAAGCTCAATGTCTATCATGACCTCTCTTTTAGAATGTCCAAGAGCAAGCAAACTATTCCTCCAGGAGAGGGCGCCAACAGACTACTAAAGAGATCATCATTACTCAAAGAAAACCCCAAAAACCAATGCATGATAGGAATAAACAGGTAACTTTCTTTGGAGTGGAAGCGGAGAGATCGCACCAGATGCCAATTCTAGATGTTATCACACCTGTGGTCACTGCAGCAGCAGGTGAATCCACTTTGTCCAAAAGGGATCTATTCCATTCAATTGCAAATGATCTAGATAAGACAGAGAACTGCAGCACGGGGACATAGCCGAGTTGGTCAGGTTGAGTGGTGATGAGTTTGCTATTTGGATGAATAAAGAAAGTCAAAAGTGTGAAAGATAAAAAACAAAAGGAGGAAGTGTGAAAAGTGAATGGGCCAAATTGAGGTGCATATGAAGACGTATGCTTTCTTCCAATTCATTAAATCGGGCTAATATGAATCAGGTGAATTGAGTTCTGCTTTTGGAAACTGGGTTAAGAAGGGGTGCACCGTTCCTGGAGGTACTGCAATACCAGGTCAATGCGTGGAGTGGACAGAGCAAGCTCTTTTTCCATCTCCCTGTTCTAAAAATCCATTTAATATATGGTCCCCAGATAGGGGACGTATCAGATATTAAACTGATAAGAACAGATACTACACTTGATCTTAGCCAAAAGGCCGAGAAGCGATAACCAGAATTGGTTTGGGCCTCGAGTGGCACCCTGGCCTATGCCGGACACATCTTAGAGAGAGAGAGCGAGAGGGAGACAAACCCACGCCTACACAAGACATTTTGTCACCCAAGCCAACCCTTGAAAAGGCTGCTTTGCAGAGCCAAAACAAGAAGAATGGTGCGTTTTGCAGCCGCCGCCCACTGCAATGAATCTGAATAACTCCTCCTTTAGGGCGCAAGCAACTCCCCTCCCCCTTGCAGTCTTTCCAATTCACGATACAAAAAGACGGACAGGACAGGTTGCCTGACTTTCCGTCACTGCCACCCTTTGCCATCCTTACCCGTAGAAAGCCCTTTCATCATCCCCAAACCCTAATCTTTTCCCTTTCCTTCCCAGCCCCCAAACCCTGCCCTCTGTACCTTTCTCACCACCCGCTTCCCTTCTCCTGTCATCCCCCTACCACCCGGGAAAAAAAGAGATTGCCCCCTCCTTCCACTAGCCCACCCTCCCACCCAAAGAACAACTTCTTCTGCGCAGCTTGTTTTCTAGGCAGCAGCGCTATTGTGATGTCATCGGGGGGCATTGTGACAAGCCGCCAGTGTTCCGTCTCTTCATGTTGTGCACAGTTCAAACGGAAAATACATCAACAGGCAGACTACAGAAAAGCTTACTATCAAAGGTTAGAGGGGGGCTTTCTCAGAGGGCTTTTTACAGTTTTTCTATTCCCAATTAGCCGTTTAAGTGTACTTATTGAAAGTAGTAATTCTTTCATAGGCCGCCCTTTCTTAGTATTTGACGTTCCTTATATTGCGGTATGAGGCTTCGCAGTAGGTTGCAAACATTCATCACCCATGACTGTCCCCAATTGAGCTCAGAAGCTCAATGTCTATCATGACCTCTCTTTTAGAATGTCCAAGAGCAAGCAAACTATTCCTCCAGGAGAGGGCGCCAACAGACTACTAAAGAGATCATCATTACTCAAAGAAAACCCCAAAAACCAATGCATGATAGGAATAAACAGGTAACTTTCTTTGGAGTGGAAGCGGAGAGATCGCACCAGATGCCAATTCTAGATGTTATCACACCTGTGGTCACTGCAGCAGCAGGTGAATCCACTTTGTCCAAAAGGGATCTATTCCATTCAATTGCAAATGATCTAGATAAGACAGAGAACTGCAGCACGGGGACATAGCCGAGTTGGTCAGGTTGAGTGGTGATGAGTTTGCTATTTGGATGAATAAAGAAAGTCAAAAGTGTGAAAGATAAAAAACAAAAGGAGGAAGTGTGAAAAGTGAATGGGCCAAATTGAGGTGCATATGAAGACGTATGCTTTCTTCCAATTCATTAAATCGGGCTAATATGAATCAGGTGAATTGAGTTCTGCTTTTGGAAACTGGGTTAAGAAGGGGTGCACCGTTCCTGGAGGTACTGCAATACCAGGTCAATGCGTGGAGTGGACAGAGCAAGCTCTTTTTCCATCTCCCTGTTCTAAAAATCCATTTAATATATGGTCCCCAGATAGGGGACGTATCAGATATTAAACTGATAAGAACAGATACTACACTTGATCTTAGCCAAAAGGCCGAGAAGCGATAACCAGAATTGGTTTGGGCCTCGAGTGGCACCCTGGCCTATGCCGGACACATCTTAGGGAGAGAGAGCGAGAGGGAGACAAACCCACGCCTACACAAGACATTTTGTCACCCAAGCCAACCCTTGAAAAGGCTGCTTTGCAGAGCCAAAACAAGAAGAATGGTGCGTTTTGCAGCCGCCGCCCACTGCAATGAATCTGAATAACTCCTCCTTTAGGGCGCAAGCAACTCCCCTCCCCCTTGCAGTCTTTCCAATTCACGATACAAAAAGACGGACAGGACAGGTTGCCTGACTTTCCGTCACTGCCACCCTTTGCCATCCTTACCCGTAGAAAGCCCTTTCATCATCCCCAAACCCTAATCTTTTCCCTTTCCTTCCCAGCCCCCAAACCCTGCCCTCTGTACCTTTCTCACCACCCGCTTCCCTTCTCCTGTCATCCCCCTACCACCCGGGAAAAAAAGAGATTGCCCCCTCCTTCCACTAGCCCACCCTCCCACCCAAAGAACAACTTCTTCTGCGCAGCTTGTTTTCTAGGCAGCAGCGCTATTGTGATGTCATCGGGGGGCATTGTGACAAGCCGCCAGTGTTCCGTCTCTTCATGTTGTGCACAGTTCAAACGGAAAATACATCAACAGGCAGACTACAGAAAAGCTTACTATCAAAGGTTAGAGGGGGGCTTTCTCAGAGGGCTTTTTACAGTTTTTCTATTCCCAATTAGCCGTTTAAGTGTACTTATTGAAAGTAGTAATTCTTTCATAGGCCGCCCTTTCTTAGTATTTGACGTTCCTTATATTGCGGTATGAGGCTTCGCAGTAGGTTGCAAACATTCATCACCCATGACTGTCCCCAATTGAGCTCAGAAGCTCAATGTCTATCATGACCTCTCTTTTAGAATGTCCAAGAGCAAGCAAACTATTCCTCCAGGAGAGGGCGCCAACAGACTACTAAAGAGATCATCATTACTCAAAGAAAACCCCAAAAACCAATGCATGATAGGAATAAACAGGTAACTTTCTTTGGAGTGGAAGCGGAGAGATCGCACCAGATGCCAATTCTAGATGTTATCACACCTGTGGTCACTGCAGCAGCAGGTGAATCCACTTTGTCCAAAAGGGATCTATTCCATTCAATTGCAAATGATCTAGATAAGACAGAGAACTGCAGCACGGGGACATAGCCGAGTTGGTCAGGTTGAGTGGTGATGAGTTTGCTATTTGGATGAATAAAGAAAGTCAAAAGTGTGAAAGATAAAAAACAAAAGGAGGAAGTGTGAAAAGTGAATGGGCCAAATTGAGGTGCATATGAAGACGTATGCTTTCTTCCAATTCATTAAATCGGGCTAATATGAATCAGGTGAATTGAGTTCTGCTTTTGGAAACTGGGTTAAGAAGGGGTGCACCGTTCCTGGAGGTACTGCAATACCAGGTCAATGCGTGGAGTGGACAGAGCAAGCTCTTTTTCCATCTCCCTGTTCTAAAAATCCATTTAATATATGGTCCCCAGATAGGGGACGTATCAGATATTAAACTGATAAGAACAGATACTACACTTGATCTTAGCCAAAAGGCCGAGAAGCGATAACCAGAATTGGTTTGGGCCTCGAGTGGCACCCTGGCCTATGCCGGACACATCTTAGGGAGAGAGAGCGAGAGGGAGACAAACCCACGCCTACACAAGACATTTTGTCACCCAAGCCAACCCTTGAAAAGGCTGCTTTGCAGAGCCAAAACAAGAAGAATGGTGCGTTTTGCAGCCGCCGCCCACTGCAATGAATCTGAATAACTCCTCCTTTAGGGCGCAAGCAACTCCCCTCCCCCTTGCAGTCTTTCCAATTCACGATACAAAAAGACGGACAGGACAGGTTGCCTGACTTTCCGTCACTGCCACCCTTTGCCATCCTTACCCGTAGAAAGCCCTTTCATCATCCCCAAACCCTAATCTTTTCCCTTTCCTTCCCAGCCCCCAAACCCTGCCCTCTGTACCTTTCTCACCACCCGCTTCCCTTCTCCTGTCATCCCCCTACCACCCGGGAAAAAAAGAGATTGCCCCCTCCTTCCACTAGCCCACCCTCCCACCCAAAGAACAACTTCTTCTGCGCAGCTTGTTTTCTAGGCAGCAGCGCTATTGTGATGTCATCGGGGGGCATTGTGACAAGCCGCCAGTGTTCCGTCTCTTCATGTTGTGCACAGTTCAAACGGAAAATACATCAACAGGCAGACTACAGAAAAGCTTACTATCAAAGGTTAGAGGGGGGCTTTCTCAGAGGGCTTTTTACAGTTTTTCTATTCCCAATTAGCCGTTTAAGTGTACTTATTGAAAGTAGTAATTCTTTCATAGGCCGCCCTTTCTTAGTATTTGACGTTCCTTATATTGCGGTATGAGGCTTCGCAGTAGGTTGCAAACATTCATCACCCATGACTGTCCCCAATTGAGCTCAGAAGCTCAATGTCTATCATGACCTCTCTTTTAGAATGTCCAAGAGCAAGCAAACTATTCCTCCAGGAGAGGGCGCCAACAGACTACTAAAGAGATCATCATTACTCAAAGAAAACCCCAAAAACCAATGCATGATAGGAATAAACAGGTAACTTTCTTTGGAGTGGAAGCGGAGAGATCGCACCAGATGCCAATTCTAGATGTTATCACACCTGTGGTCACTGCAGCAGCAGGTGAATCCACTTTGTCCAAAAGGGATCTATTCCATTCAATTGCAAATGATCTAGATAAGACAGAGAACTGCAGCACGGGGACATAGCCGAGTTGGTCAGGTTGAGTGGTGATGAGTTTGCTATTTGGATGAATAAAGAAAGTCAAAAGTGTGAAAGATAAAAAACAAAAGGAGGAAGTGTGAAAAGTGAATGGGCCAAATTGAGGTGCATATGAAGACGTATGCTTTCTTCCAATTCATTAAATCGGGCTAATATGAATCAGGTGAATTGAGTTCTGCTTTTGGAAACTGGGTTAAGAAGGGGTGCACCGTTCCTGGAGGTACTGCAATACCAGGTCAATGCGTGGAGTGGACAGAGCAAGCTCTTTTTCCATCTCCCTGTTCTAAAAATCCATTTAATATATGGTCCCCAGATAGGGGACGTATCAGATATTAAACTGATAAGAACAGATACTACACTTGATCTTAGCCAAAAGGCCGAGAAGCGATAACCAGAATTGGTTTGGGCC